>NC_135806.1:79695101-79995429 GCF_964213995.1 Mustelus asterias | reverse complement strand
AATTTTGTAAGGGTTTTTTTTCAGAGACCCAGTATTGCCAAAACTTTAGCTAATACAAAGACCCGCGAAAACAGTATCCTGGTGAAAGACGTTCTTTATTGACTAAAGTACGCTGAGAAAGAGACAGTCGGGCAGTCCGACTGCTATTTCTGAAGTACATTACATTTGTCAACATAATTATACATTTCCCAAGTTTGTTTTTCCTGCCCCTTGGTTCATCCCCGCCGGATATGAATCAACCATCATTAGTACAGGTCAATCACTGTTAATATATGTTGTATACCTTGGCCAACTACATCCTGCCGTCTGACAACATGGGAGTTAATTGGTCCATAGAATCTGGAAGCTCCTACCCTCTGGTCTCCAAGCAACGACTATTATGCTAATTATAAAGTTCAAAGGTAACTTCTCCCCTGTCTCTTAGCAGAAAAAAACTTCTATTACGCAAATCATAGGGTTCAAAAGTTCCTGTTCCCTCTGTTCTGATGAGTCACCTTTTTCAGTAGAAATGAATAATCCTATTCACTTCTGTATCTGGGAATCTGCACTTTCCTTGACTTTTATTATAAAAATTGTACTCTGTGACTGCATTGTTCTAAAAGAATGTGGTTCTTCTTAGCTCTCATCCCATTATGCCTTGGAGCAGCCTGCATTTTGGCCAAGGTGTGCCAAAAATAAACCTGAAATACATGTTTAAATCCGAAGTGTCTGTTTCAATCCAAAATACATGTTTAAATTCTCTAGCTGTGGTTATATGTGTTTCTATGCAAACAACATCTCTGTAGTTTTTTAAAAGCAGGCTGTGATTCTTATCCACAGTTAATCCATTCAGTTCTAGTAGTCTTTATTAGTGTTTTAAATCCCAGAATATTTTGAAATTCTCTAACAAGGTCACTTTACTGTTCTTCCGCATTTCGTGATTTCTTTATTTTCTGTAAAACGCGCAATCATTCAATCTCTCATCTGCTTCCGAGACTTTCAGGACCAATGAATGTTATAGAGATGTCTGTAAATCTTCACTGAGGAATTGGTATATCTCTGTTACAGCCTCCCTACCTATAGTCTTATCTTTATACAACATTGCTCCTCAGTCATTTTCTATCACAAGCAACTCTTTCCTATTTGCCTGCTCCTAACTAGTTGTAATGCAACAGCAGTATGGTATTCAATGCATTTGTGATCAAAATCTTCTACATTGTAACTTAATTCTGGAGCAGATCACTTGCTGGTATAGCCAGTCAGTCTAAAGCCTCTGCTACAAAGCCAGGTTTATCTGAGGGTTAGGAAACTATTGAATGTGCCAAGCTTTGACAAATGCTGTAGTTAAACACCAATGACATTGGCATTGGCAGACTCATGATGTCAGCCTTGGATCAGACTTGGCTCACTTGCCTCTGTGTCAGAAGTTTGAAGATTCAAGTCTGTCTCCATGCAGAGACTTCACCACATCATCTAAATTGATATTGCCAGTGCAATCCTGATGGAATGCTGCACCATCAGAGGTGCTGTTTTTCGGATGAGATGTTAATCTGATAACTTGACTCTCCTCTCAGGTGGATATAAAAGATGCTTGGCAATGTTTGAGAGAGGACCAGAAGAGTTATCCCCAGTATTCTGGCTAATATTTATCTCTCAACCAACATCACTAAAACAGATTCTCCGATCGTTGTCAGATTACTGTTTGTGGGAGCCACCTGTGTGTAAATTGACTACAACATTTCCTACTCTGCATCAGTGACTACATTTCAAAAGTACCTTATTGACTGCAAAGTACTTAGGGATGTCAAGAGGTTGTGAAAGGTGCCAAAGCATTGCTTTGGTAAAGCCAATTGACACTTATCCCTGCCAGCAATTTACCCACATAAAAATGATGGATTAAATGTGGGATGTTCCACCCTTCCAAAATGAATGATATCTAATCTATAAATAGAACACTTTATCATGCCAAAAGTAATTCCTGGATAGTGCATTGTATTCAGCACTTTGTTGACAACTGCTAACGTCTAAACATGAGAAAGAATCGATATTCTAGGCACTGTATCAACTATTTTGAAGATGCCATATTCCCTGTCTTGATACATTATTTTGAACTGTTAATTGATTCAGAAAAAATACTTTGTCAGCACCCTTATTGCCCCAAGTAGCTAGGCTATGCATAAAAATTTGATTCACTGTTAAAAATCAGTTTCTTCACTGTCACTGTCAAGGCATGACCTTTCCTTAATTGCTTACTAACATCGGATGGTCTGTTTCAAATAACCTAATTAGACATTCCTTTTCCGAAAGCATTTATTAGATACTCAACTCATTAAAATATAATCTTCAAAAACAGATAACCTAAAATTCTCTTATCAGCCTTCAGTAAGTCGATCAATTACTGAGAACTTGCATTTTTTTATTAATTTGTGGGACATGGGCGTCACTGCCTGGCCAGCACTTATTGCCCATCCCTAGTTGCCCTTGAGAAAGTGGTGGTGAGCTGCCTTCTTGAATCGCTGCCGTCCACGTGCTGTGGGTTGACCCACAATGCCATTAGGGAGGGAATTTTGACTCAGCGACTGCGAAGGAACAGCGATATATTTCCAAGTCAGGACGGTGAGTAGCTTGGAGGGGAACTTTGGATGGTGGTGTTCCCATGTGTCTGCTGCTCTTGTCTTCTAAATGGAAGTGGCCATGGGTTTGGAAGGTGCTGTCTAAGGAACTTTGGTGAATTGCTGCAGTGCATCTTGTAGATAGTACACGCTGCTGCTCCTGAGCATTGGCGGTGGAGAGAATGGATGTTTGTGGATGTGGTCCCAATCAAGTAAGCTGCTTTGTCTTGGATGGTGTCAAGCTCCTTGAGTGTTGTTGGAGCTGCACCCATCCAGGAAAGTGGGGGGTATTCCATCACACTCCTGACTTATACTTGTAGATGGTGGACAGGCTTCAAGGAATCAGGAGGTGAGTTACTCACCGCAGTATTCCCAGCCTCTGACCTGCTTTTTAAGCTACTGTGTTTGTGTGGTGAGTCCAGTTGAGTTTCTGGTCAATAATAACCCCAAGGATGTTGGCAGTGGGGGATTCAGTGATGACAACACCATTGAATGTCAAGGGCAATGGTTAGAGTGTCTCTGATTGGGGATTCTCATTGCCTGGCATTTGTGTAGCATGAATGTTATTTGCCACTTGTCAGCCCAAGCTTAGATATTGTCCAGATCTTGTTGCATTTGAACATGGACCTCTTAAGTATTTGAGGAGTTGTGCTGATCATTGGGCAATCATCGGTGGACATCCCCACTTTTGATCTTTTGACAGCAGGAAGGTCATTGATGAAGATGCTGAAGATGTTTGGGCCGAGGACACTGCCCTGAGGGATTCCTGCAGAGATGTCCTGGAGCTGAAATGACTGACCCTCCACAACCACAACCATCTTCCTATGTACCAACCAGTGGAGAGTTTGTCCCCTGATACCCATTGATTCCAGTTTCGCTAGGGCTCCTTGATGCCACATTCGGCCGAATGCAGCCTTGATATCAAGGGCTGTCATTCTCACCTCTGGAATTCAGCTCTTTTGTGCATGTTTGAACCAAGTCTGTAATGAGGTTAGGAGTTGAATGACCCTGGTGAAATCCAAACTGGGCATCACTAAGCAGGTTATTGCTGAGCAGGTGCTGCTTGATAGCACTGTTAATGACCTGTTTCAACACTTTACTAATGATCGAGAGTAAACTGATGGGACGGTAATTGGCTGGGTTCAATTTGTCCTACTGTTTGTGTACAGGACATACCGGGCAATTTTCCACATTGTCAGGTACATGCCAGTGCTTGGCTAGGGGAGCGGCAAGTTCTGGAGCACAAGTCTTCAGTACTATTACCAGAATATTGTCAGGGCCCATTGCCTTTACAGTATCCAGTTCCTCCAACCATTTCTTGATATCACATGGAGTGAATCGAATTGGCTGGAGACTGGCATCTGAGATGCTAGGGACCACTGAAGGAGGCCAAGATGGATCATCCACTTGGCACTTCTGGCTGAAGATTGCTGTGAATGCTTCAGCCTTGTCCCTTGAACTGATGTGCTGGGCTCCTCCAGCTCTGAGGATGGGCATGTTCAGGGAGCCTCCTCCTCCAGTGCGTTGTTTAATTGTCCACCACCATTCACAACTGAATGTGGCAGGACTGCAGAGCTTGGATCAGATCCATTAAATGTGGGATTGCTCAGTTCTGTCTATCACTTGCTGTTTATGCTGTTTTACATGTAAGTAATGTTGTTTGGTTGCTTCCCCAAGTTGGCACTCATTTATGGTATGCCTGCTGCTGCTCCTGGCATGCCCTCCTGCACTCTCCACTAGCCACGGTTGATCCCCTGGCTTGATGAAAATATTTGAGTGGGGGATATGCTGGGCCATGAGGTTGCAGATTGTGCTGGAGTACAGTCCCACTGCTGTTATAATATTATTATTATTATTGGAGCTTGAATAGTATTTGTAATGGTGAATTTCCATTTTCAAACATTTCTGGGCTAAGAGAGCTCTCATAAACTATTATGATCACTATCAAGTTTGCAACATCCCATCAGCACCCTTGAGAAAGCCCAGGCAATATCTACATATCTCTTGGATACCACATAATTTTTCATGTGCATGTTGAAATGAAACATCTCATTTCACTGTGTAATATATTATATTGATGGGGCTAAACTGCATTGATTATTTAATGAGCGATTAGATCAAAAAGCAAAAAGCCATTTCCATTCCAATTCACTCTCAAGAATTGCACTACACTAAGAATTTGGAACACAAAACTGCCCTGAACCATATGGGCTGGAAAGGACCATGAGGTAGGTCGGGGGGTGCAGTTTGGCATGGAGGCTGTGAAGGGCCATAGAGGATGGGTAGAGTGTCAGAGATCCTAGGGTACCAGCAACCTTAGGCACATTTAGTCGACTCTTAATATAAACAGCACTAGACACCATGCATCCAATGCAAGGTCTCTAATTACTTGTGCACAAGGAGAACTCCCTCCCCACCCTCCATCAAAATGGCTGGAGTGGTTCTGACATTACATAGAAACAGCTCATCAGTTATAGTTAATTACAGCAAATCAGGAACAAGCATTTTGTTCACATCCTTCATTGACATGCATATTTGCCAATTAAATCTTGGCTTTTTGCTCTTTCTCATTCAATGAAAAATTGACTTCTGCTAATCCTTCATTTGCATAGCATATCCCCAATCTCGCCTTTGGTATTTGTTACGGAAAAATCCGGTCTTGCTCAGCATCCGGTGAAGGTCAGAAAGCAGAATGTTATGTGGCCTATGTAAGTGAAAGACTATCCTGAAAGCAGACAGACTCCCTTGAAGGTCTGCAACTGATAACATTCTCACAAGCTGTTACAGAGAAGGCATGACTTTTTAAATCTGAGCATTTTAACTTCCACAAGGGGGAATGAGATGCTATTAGTTAGTATGAATGAGCCAGAGGGAATGTATCGGGGTGAGGGGGGAAGCGAAGGGTGACCGTGGGAGGATTGTTTTTTTCATTCTTTTTTCAGAGTTGGGACAAAGTGCTGGAGCACCGAGGCAGGCCTTTCGCTAACACAGCCTCTGCTCCCAGCAGCCCCTGTAGCTGCCTACAAAATCTTTCCATGGTCAGCGGGCATGACCCTCTTAAAATCTGACCCTTCCGGAACAAAACCCAAAACTTATCATGTACTTTCTCAAGAGTCAGGTTCATGGAGCTGGGAATTCTCCCGACACTGCACACCCAATGAGAGCAAAAATTCCGAGCCTAGTGCTGAACCCTGCCGGAAATAGACTTACAGTCACAAAAACATAAATTGGTCATTACATTTTGCTTTCTGCTTCGAGTCAGTTTTGGATTTAACCCGCCGCTTTGCCTTGGATTCCAGCAGCTTTCATTTTTGTGACCAGTTTGCTCTGTGGAAGGTTATCAAAAGCCTTGTTGAAATCTATGTAGACTACATCAAATGTCTTACACACATTCATCCTCCTTATTATTTCCTCAGAAGGTTCAATCACATTAAGCAGACTTGCTTTTTCCCTTAACAAATCCATGCTGACCCTGTCTTTCTAACTGAACATTTATCCTGTCCCTCAGAACTTTTTCAAACCACTTTGTCACTGTAGAGTTTAGGCTGACCTGCCTATAGTTATTCTGTCCCTGAGATAACCGCCACGAGGTCCATAGGGAATCACTAACTGATCTCCCTGTGGGGCTTGTTAAGTATGATTTCCCTTGGTAACAGGCAGTGGCCTGCCCAGCTGGAACTCATTACTCGATATAAGGCAGGCCCAGGATTGGGCCTGCTGAATTGTCATCCCTGTCAGTAAGTAGTATGTGTACACCACAGTAGTGGTTTTATTTTGCATTCTGTAAAAACTATGTTTCTTTCCAGTCAGGCTGCCTGAGTCATTACAGTCTCCCTTTGCAAATTGTTACAATGCCCGTTGTCCTCCAGTACTTTAGCACCAATAGTGTACACAGAGAGGGTTAGGAAATGATGCTTCAGGCCCTGGTCATTTCTTCTTTTGCTTTTCTAAACAGTCCAGGATAGATTTCATCCAGGCCTGGGATTTATCCACTTTCAAGGATGTTAAATTCCTTATTACTTCCTTTTTCAGTCCGTTAATTTTATCTAATATTTCAAACTTCTCCTCTCTGATTGCAATGTTTGTATCGTCCCTCTCTGTTACAAAAATAGATGCAAAATATTCATTAAATGCACTAATGACCTCTGCCCCCCAACACAGGATGTCTTTATGGTCCCTGGTAGACACTGCGCTGCCTCTAATTATCATCTTGCTCTTTATGGCCTGAATTTTCAGGATGGCAAGTGCTTCGAACCCATCCCTAGAAACATGAACAGGCAATTTCACACTCAGTTGAGAATTGATTGGCAAAAGGAAGAACTTCCATCCCCTCTTGAAAGGAGGTCCTGCCTGGGAGAGCTGGACTTCCTTCCAATCAGATTAGCTACCAGCTCTCCAGCCCCTCCAGACACAGTGCTACAATGCCCAGAAAAGACACTGCAGTACTGTGCCTGAACCTAAGTCTCAGGACCACACTTCAGGTAAGTACTGTGGGTTCTGGGGTGGGAGGGTAGGAGATGCCCGGGTGGTCAGGAAGGTGTGTGTGGTGATTTCAGTGTTGGGGGGGAAGGGCTGGGGCACCCAGGCCCCAGAGGAGGGCACCCCAAATTTGAAGGTGCCTTCAAATTGAGGTGTCCCCCCACCAACCCTTCCCACCCGGGATGGAGATTTGTAGCTTTTTCAGTTTCCCACCCTGCTCTGACTGGCCTAAAAATTGAGGCTGGGTGGGAAAAGACTCTTCAATGACCATTGAGTGACACTTATCCAGCAAAAATCTATTGATCTGAGTCTTACAAGTGTCACGCTTACACAATATTGTCTCATGGACTTATGAATTATAAATTTGAAATTGCCAAGCGGTGACCTTTTCAGCTTTTAGACTGAACAAAATACAACATAGTTTGAATACTTCAGAGCTTCTCTCAACCCACTCATATCTCAGTTAATGAACAGTACATTATCAAATCCTATCATTGCCTTTTCTCATTCTATGATTTTTTATGTAATCCAAACTGTTTTTCAAATGTGACAATTTCTTTTTGATACAAATGGCTCAGGTTTCATGGCCTTCCGCCTGGCAGGAACAAAGCAGCAGTAAAACCGCAATGCAGCACTAAACACTCTGTTGTCAGCGCCTACGCAGTCGCCACCATTTCTGATCCATCATGGGACTGAATGATCAAACCCTTTACCTGCTTCATTTGGAATGCAAAGCGGGGTAACAGTGGCTCTAGGAGCCTGAGTTAAATTTGGTGATAATTTTAAGGTTCAGTGGACCAACCAACAGTCTTTAAAGGTTCTATAAATGGTCCTTCTGGCTATAGATAAATCTGTCTTGTTGCCAGTCCATACTTGAAACCCACATCCATGATCATCCTTTAATCCCTACTTCTAACTTGGCTCCATATTACAGCCATTGGTTTTCCTTGAAAGGTGAGTTGTCTATTGACACTGGCTCCACAATTGGGCTCATCATTAGTATTAAAATGAGGCCAGACCCTCAAAATAACTTGGGCCTTTCACAAGTCTTCCTCCCTTCCACCTTAAAGAACAACCCCAATCATTTTTTTGATCACATTATTAATTTTTCTTCTTAATAAATGGCTAATGTACAATATTTAGGATGGGATCTTCTCACCCCAGAAGAGAACAGAGGTTAGGACTGTTGCCTGGCGGAAAACAATCATTCATTGAGATTTTTGGAGGGCATCCCCTTTATTGGCATGAAGACAGTTTCTCTGTTCAATTCAGGATACTGGGCAAGCTCTTGATATAGCTAGGCGAGCCAGCCAGAGGTCTTCCAGCTTGAAAGCAGCAACAGGCTGCAATGGAAGATAAATGAAAGAGAAGGTGATTCAAATGGCGGTGCTTCTATGTCTCTGACCTTTTAATATTTTTAATTAAAAATTAGATACATCAACCAGGTACGATGATGGAAAGGGATGGCCCATCTACAGGGAGTCTTATGGCTGTTCCAGCATCTATGGAGGAAGGAATGGCCTTTGGGTCTACCTGGGGCACCAGGCTTCTGGCCTGTCGCTGGGTGCCTACCTCCAGACCTCTAAATTGGGTCATGTTGTGCAGGAATGTGGATGTCAGTTAGAAGCTTCCAGTTATACTCCTTTGATAGGCCCCACTTAGGCATTAATGAAAGTGCTGTATGTGTGTAGTTATACGTGTAGGTAGAGTCCTGCCAGCCTCCTTCCCACATCCATGAAATGGAGGAAATGGCAAGCTGGTTGGTGGGGCTATTTTTCATCCTATCCTGCCTCTGAAATACACTCCCGGGGGGATGGGGGTGTGATTCTCCCAAAAATGTAAGGACAGGACTTTCCGGTCACACTTGCCCCAAGGTCATAAAATCCCGCCTGAGGTCAACATACCTTTGTATGGTCCGTGTCCCACCTGCTACGATTCCTGTGGCAGGCAGATGGGAACATTCTGTCCTAAGTGCCCAATGGGCAGGAAAATGGGAGATTTTCCTGCCTGTTTTTTGGGCATAATTAGTTGAATGAATCTCTGGCATTCTGTGCATCACAGAGGGGTCGGAGGGAGACATTAGCAAGCCCAGAAAATACTGTCGTGCGCTTACTAATGATATGGAAATATCAGCCTCGCGCTGATTCCCAGCGCAAGACTGATTACGTCTTGCTGCGTTAAGCAGTGCAGTGGGCCGGCAGAACCTCTCCCCTTAAGTGTTTATGTTTGTATTGTTGAAAGGTTCTTGAAGCAACTTCAAACGACTGCAGAAATCAGAAGGAAAATGATGATTAGGCTACTTTTGAAAAGACAAAGGTGGCAATTTTTCTTCTTATTAAACCATGTTTTCAACCATTTATCTGAGGATGAGTCTAATAGTACACATTGGATAAACCCATTCAAGATTAAAATCAATGAAGAAAAGCTGTGGTTCAGTAGCCATATAAATGGGAAGATGAAAATAGATGAGCTACAGAATAAATAACCAATGCTTTCTTTCCAGTATCCTGAGAACTAGTTGTGTGAATGGCATTTAATGGTTTTCATGCCATTCATGTTAGTAATGCTTCATTTAAATAATAATGAAGAGAATGTTACTGTTATTTTCCTAATCAACCCAATGTTTCAATGGAATTCAGTCGATTCCAGAACTGGAATGCAGTGGAAGTGCACTTGGCTTTGCATTGAATCAGGCACTTCGGTTTCCTTATTTTGAATAACATACTATAGTGAAGAAATATAAGTAAAGTGTTTTATTATTTGATCTAAAGAAAAGTTGTTCACTAAATATATAAGACTCTGTCTTCACTATTATAATTTACACATCCATCAGTCACCAGGCTATCAGCAATTGGGGCTCATTTTGTGTGTGCAATTCTGAATCATTTCAAGATAAGAAAAATAGATAGATCAGAGTGACAGCCATGCTATCTGAAAACTAGGGGGGAACCTTGATAAAATTGTGACTGTCATTTTTTTTCCTCCAATATTGCTTCAGGAAGATGTACATGTCACTTAAATCTCCACACTTTCACTATGGGAACTAAATGTGCATAAAAGAATTTGAGAGATGCTAGAACATCACTTTACGAACAATGGCAATGTGTTTGCCATCTGCTGCAATATGTAAGACTGCTTCACATAGAGAATATCATGAATTAAAAATGTGTGCCAGAGTACAGGCCATTATCTTTTGCATGCAAATCTGTTTCCATTCTTAAAAATTAATTCTTCGGATATGTGCTTCACTATCAAGTCCATTGTTTATTGTCAATCCCTAATTATCTTTGAGTAGGCATTGGTGAACCACCTTCTTGAACCAGTAAAGTTGGTCTGATAGGTGGGGAGTTCTGGAATTCTGATTCAGTGATGAAGAAAGAATCCAATTGATATCCAAGCCAGGATGGTATGTGACTTATTAGAGGGGAGATTGAAGGTGGTGGTGTTCCAAGTGCCTGCTATTCTATGGTGGCAGAGATCACAAGTTTGTGAAGTGCTATCAAATAAGCTTTAACAAATTGCTACAGTGTATGATCTTTCACATTGCAGCCATGGTGGGTTGCTGGTGGAGGGAGTGAATTTTAAAGGTGCCAAAGTTTGTACAATCTACTTAACCTGGGGAGGAATGAGCAAGATGTACCTGGGCTATTCTGGTAGAGTTTTGTTTGAGAGTCTGCAGCCCAGTCCAAATGTATAATGGGGACCAAAAGGACCAGGAACCTCTTACACTCAGGCCAACCTTGTGATTCAATGAAGAGAGATACCTGTGGCTTTTTCACTTCATTCTTCAAGCCTGAACTTAGTGTTTCTATTTCTTTTTCATTATTTATCATTCTAATGACATGGTGAATAAAACACAGTGGAATATTATCAGCTGTAGTGGTATTGTTCTGAACAAAATGTAAAGCCTAACCTGAAGAAAGATGATTTGGCAGTAGTTGTAGCTGGAAGAGTCACTATCAGTGTCAAATTGAGTTCTTGATATCAATTGTTTCACATGATTCATGCTCTGTTCTGTCATTGTTCACAGTGTGGGGCATTCAATTACTTAGATTATCCCCCAAGCCAGACAGTAGGTTCATTTGAATGAAAATAAGGGTGCAACAACATACACCGTACCTGGATTGGCTTTTTGGAGAAACATATTTGGAACATGTACCTTGAAGGAATCACCCAGTTGGAGCAGCATTCAAGCCAAAGAAGGTCTGAAGAAGTGAGTTTCACATTACATTTTTTGGGTCAAGTGAAGCAAGAGAGCTCCACCCAAATACTGCAGGATACTGCCAGCTTGGGCTCGCTCCTAATCCTCACCCTCCTCACCCTTACCTTCTCTCCCTCTTGGGATCTATCTGCTGCTGTCACCAGCCAATATTCCTTTGGACCATAAAATCATGGAATGATAGAATGGTTACAGCACAGTAGGACACCATTCAGTTATCATGTCTGTGCTGTTTCTCTGCAATAACAATTCATCTCATCCCAATACCTCACCATTTCTCCACAAAACTTCAAATATTTCCTTTTTGAATAAGGCTCCAATTCTCTTTTGAAAGCCATGATTGAATCTGACTTCACTCTCAGGGAAGGCACTTCAAATCCTAACCACTCGCTGTGTAAAAACCCTTTTCCTCATGTTGCCATTGTTTCCTTTGCCGATCACTTTAAATTGGTGTCCTCTGGTTCTCCATCCTTCCACCACTGGGAACAATTTCTCCCTATCTATTTTGTCCAGATGATTTTGAACATCTCCATCTAATTCCCTCTCTTCTCTTCCCCCAGGAGAACAGGCTCAGTTTTTCCAATCTATCCACGTTATGGAAGTTCCTCATCTCTGGAATCATTCTTGTCAATCTTTTCTAAAGCCTTTCCATCTTTCCTAAATTATGGTGCCCAGAACTGAATGTAATACTCCAGCTGAGGCCAAACTAATCTTTTATTCAGATTCATCATAATTCTTTTGCCTTTGTTATGTAGGCCCTAATCTAAAAATACTCAGGATCCCTTATGCTTTGCCAACTGCACTATCAATTAACCAATTTATTGGAATTCTTTGAGGTAATCACATGTTGTGGATAAAGGGGAGCTAGTGAATGTACTGTATTAAGATTTTCAGAAGACATTTGATAAGGTGCCACATCAAAGATCATTGCAGAAAATAAAAGCTCATGGAATAGGGGATAACATATTGCCATGGATAGAAAATTGGCTAGCTAACAGGAAGGGGAGAGTAGGCATATATGAGTATCTTTCTTGTCGGCAAGATGTAACAAGTGATGTGCTGGGACCTCAACCTTTTGCAATTTATATAAATGATTTGGATTTAGGGGTTGAAGGTATGGTTGCTAAATTTGCAGATGACACAAAGACTGGTCAGAAAGTAAGTTATAAGGAGAACATTAGGAGGCTACAGAGCAATATATATAAGTTCATTGAGTAGGTAAAGATCTGGCAGATGGGGTGTAACGTGTGCAAATGTGAAATTGTCCATTTTGGCAGGAAGAATAAAAAAGCATATTACTTAAATGGTGAGAGATTGCAGAGCTCTGAGATTCAGAATTAAAAATCCTCGTACATGAATCACAAAAAGCTAGTATTCAGGTACTGCAAGTAATTAGGAAAGCTAATAGAACATTATTTTTTATTGTGAGGAAATTGAATCTAAAAGTAGGGAGGTTATGCTTCAGTTGTACAGAACACTGATGAGACCACATTTGGAATACTGTGCACAATATTAGTCTCATTAAAGGAAGGATGTAAATACATTAGAAGCAGTTCAGGGAAGGACTAATATCAGGAATGTGCAGGTTGTCTTATGAGGGAAAGTTGGAGAGGCTAGGCTTGTACCTACTGATGCTTAGAAGGCTAAGAGACAACTTGATTGAAACATTTAAGGTCCTGAGGGGTTTTCACATGGATAATGTGGAGAGAATGGTTCCTCTTGTGGGAGAATCTAGAGTTTAGAGGTCAATGTTTAAAAATGTGCGGTCTACAATTTAAGACAGGGTTGGGGAGAAATTTCTTTCTCTCAGAGGCTCGTGAGTCTTTGGAGCTCTCTTCCTTAAAGGGCAGTGGAAGCAAAGTCTTTGAATATCTTTAAGGCGGAAGCGGATAGAGTCTGGTTAAACAAGGGTGTGAAAGGTTATCAGGGTTATTATTGGTTCATTGGGATGAGCCAGTGGGCATGATAGGAGAAGACGTTAGAGGTTAAGTTGCACTTAATGCACGTGGATTAAGGACAAGACCCTTGGATCACCCTGAATAACAGAGCGAAGAGCCACACAACAGGGAAAGTCGAGGGATAAGAGCCACACAAAGAACGTGATGGTCAGTCCAGGTGCTAGGGGTCTCCAGTGAGGGACTCAAGTACAGTATAGAGAAAAGGTTGTGGGGCAAGGGCTGCACAAATTTGGGACAATTCTGACATAGGAGAATATGTGGTTTGCAAGCTACCTTAAAAATGATACTATTTAAGACAAAGAACAAGCAAACAAAATAGATTACTGCCTGGAATCAAATAGAAAGGTTTGATTTCTGTTTTAAAGATATCATGAAGCAAACTGAATACAATTAAGTAATTGAGAAGATAGAGACTGGAATTTAAACAGCAACAGGGGAATTGGAATATTGAGTGCAATCCAATTAATTGGAATATTTTGACTTGGCCCTGATATTGGTGAATGAAATAATACTGAGATAGGGAGTGCTCCTTCAATTAGTCTCTGATCAATGTACCCACTTTACAGGAAGAGCTTTGTAAGAAACTTGCCAAATGTTAGGGATAAAACAAAGGTTTCATAGACCATACCATACAGAGCTCAGGAATAGAGGAATGAATGAACCGGATATTGAAGAATAGTTTAGCTAAAGCTATTTCACAAGGAGGAAACAATTGGGTACAGGCTTTGCTGCGACAGGGAGCTACTCCTGCTCGAGGATTAGGACTAACCTCTTTTGAATTAATGACTAGAAGAGCAATGCACCTCCCAGAGGAGGCAATAACGGGGTGCGGGGGGAGGGAGGGAGAACTTAAAATCAGCCAAGGAGCAGTATTCCAATGCATGAGGGATTTAGTAGTCTCCCTGCATTCTCTGAAAAATCAGGTAATCATGCATTAGCAGCATAGAGACTGGATGAAAATGGCAGGGGAAAATACTCCTAAGTTACCCATACCCAGGGGATAAGGTAATGGTGAAACTCTTGACAGACAAGAAAAGGATAGGTGTTCGATGGGTGGGATCCTATGAAGTAGAGATAGGACATGTGTTGGCTCCCTCTTGGATGGAAGGGATCATGTTAACTTGGATATGTGGTCCCATACATATATCATGCCCCTCACCTTCTTTTGATGAGACATCTACATTCTATTATGCTAATAGAATGCTATTATGGGATGATAGTACCTTGGTTTGGAATTGGGAGGTTGGCACAAGAAAGCAATTATATAATCTCGATTTTGGAGAAAATTGCCAATGGTACATCTAATGCCCTTACTGAAATCAATGATGAGATGGTTGCCATGTGCACCGTGGTACTTCAGCATCGAATGGCATTGACGTATATGTTGACAACCAGGGGTGGAACACATGCAGTAATTGGATCAGAGAGTTGCACATGCATACCAGATAATTCAGAATCCATAGCCAATCTAGCTGGTCTTATTCAAAAAGAGGTTGAGAAACTCAAGCAGGCTCACCCTTTTACTCTTGGGGGTTGGGCTTCAGGCTGGCTAGGCTCCCTGGGAACATCAATTATGCAAGGGATTGTGTTCTTTTTTATTGTAATCTTGGTACTTGTAGCAATTGTATACCCGCTCAAATGCTGCTGTGCTCAAGTAGTCAGGTTCACACAGAGTGCAGCAGCAGTGATGACAGTTAGTGTAGGGAAAAGAGGATCCCTCGTGTCAAACAACCATTTGGGATTCAAGAATATTTACTGAGAAACATCCATTTAGTGGCCTAATCTTGGGCTAGCCAATGGCCAAGAGGGGGGAATATGTTAGAGGACTTCAAAATACTCTGGGATTTAAAACACTAATAATGGGCATTAGAACAGAGTGGATGAATTTAGGATAAGGATCACAAACTGCCTTATATATATTTTGCAGAGGTACTGTCTGCATAGAAACACATATAAACACAGAGAATTTGAACATGTATTTTTGAAAGTGTATTATTGAACAGGCATACATCTTGGCTAATGGCACAGGGTTCTAAGCATCATGGGAAATAGGCCAGTAAAGTGAATCACATTCCTTATAATAATACACTTATAGAAGCATAACTCTCATCAGCATGAGTACCAGACAGCTCAGTGAACAAAACATTAATTGAACAAGGACAAGCTAGTGATTCCAGACAGTTAATGAATCGGCCAAGTATACTATCAGATAAGAGTTAGGCAATGTGGCCATGGGAAAGTCAGGCAGAAACCGCTGGAACTTGTTACTCCCATGCCATCAGATAATATCTGTAATTGGCCAAGGTATGTGACACTTACTAATAATGATTGACCTGTACTAATGATGATTGGTTCATTTTCAACTGGGGTGAGCCAGTGAGCATGTTAAAATGACTTTTGGAAATTGTATAACTATATTGCCGATGTGATGTAACTTCAGAGAAGAGTTGGATTGCCCAGCCCTTCTCTCCCAGCATACATTGATCAGTAAAGACACATCTTTCACCAGGATGCTGTAGTCACAAGTCTTTATATTAGCTAAAGTTAAGCTCAGTACTTAGCCTCTGCAAAAACCCCTACACCACATTAATCCTCTCTCTGTTACCCCATCAAAAGAAAATCGAGCAAATTAGTTAAGCATGATTTATTCATAAAAATCTGTGTTGGCTTTCTTTAAATGATCTGCACTTTCACAGATGACTGTTGATTTTGCCCCAAATTATCATTTCCAGAGCTTCTCCACCACCAAGGTTAAACTAACTGCTTGTAATCTCTGAGCTAATCTTTGCAAAAATAAAACTGGAAAGCAGCCACATGGCACCTGTTTTGCCCCCACAGCTCAGCAGCTAGATTTGAATGAGATCTGGACCTGTTTGCCATCCTAACAAGCAATTGAACAAAAGTTGAACTCTACCCCTCTGCATTGCAGCATCATTAATACTTTCATGCAGATTTTTCTCTGTTTGCCAGTTCCAGCCAAACCTTACAGGTTTTAAAAGAACAACTTTGGTAAAAGTAGCAAAACAGGAAAATCTACATAAAGCCATTTACCAGAGTGAATTTATAAGGCATGCAAAACAATTCTATTTCCACTCAGCCACAGTTTCCAATTATGAAGTGAATTTACATTGATTGCTTTATTTATAGCAAGCTGTGATCAGTTGACAAGCAAACAAATGATACCTGCCACTCAGTCTTCAAACAATATTTTCTTCTTTGCCAGTTGGGAATCTCAGCTTTGTTCCTGGCTTTTGTCAAAAGGATATCATGAATAATACTACTAGGATATCAAAAGAGATTTCGGAACAATGGGTACCATGGATAAGCCCACCATGTGTACTTGAGCAACCAAAGTCAATGGTTTCTGATTCGTCAATTCTTTTCATTCCCCTTGGTGGTTGCATTTCTGAATCAATTCTGAAGCTTTGTCAGTTTTGATCCAAATCCACATTTATTCACTGAATTGAAACTACAGCAATGTGCCCCATATGTATTTTTTCATTCGAACCTTAGGGGACTATTCATCTTTGATTTACAATATGACTGCTGCCGGTATTATGCTAAAACCAATAGTGCACAAACTTTTTAAGCAATAATATTCTCAATACTAATAACTACTGCGCCATGTTCAGTTTAATGAATGTCACATTAACAACTCTTTCCATAGACAAGAGTGTGGGGGGAAATTTTCCACTACTGTTTTTGTTGGCGAGACTGGCAATGTGAGCGGTAAATCCGGCGGAAGGCCCAAATCACACTTCATGCTGACATAAAGGCATGATACAAATATCCCATAGGCCTCCTCACTCCCACAAGTGAAAAAACTGGGATCCTGACATTCAATGTTAGGAACTCGATTGCAATAAATTTACATCTATATATCAGGTCTCTATGCCTGATAATTCCCTCCCCTACATAATCCAGGACTCCCATGTGTGCACCTGACAAACAGAACCTGCTAGAACTGTTCAGTGGAGTGCATTACTCAAGGGGGAGATGGCCATGCCTGGGGGAGGCAAGGTGGCACAGTGCCTCAGTGCACTACTGCCTCACAGCACCAGACAGCTGGGTTCGATTCCCGGCTTGGGTCACTGTCTGTATGGAGTTTGCACGTTCTCCCCATGTCTGCGTGCGTTTCCTCCAGGAGCTCCGGTTTCCTCCCACAGTCCAAAAGATGTGCTGGTTAGGTGCATTGGCCATGCTAAATTCTCCTTAGTGTACCCGAATAGGCGCTGGAGAGTGGCGACTGAGGGAATTTCACATAACTTCATTGCAGTGTTAATGTAAATCTACTTGTGACTAATAAATAAACTTAAAAAAAGCGTTATAACTACTACTTGAAAGCACAGCTGTGGTCACATATTTACTATGGGGCAAGCATTTCCTTGGCCTTTCACCAACCATGATGCATGCACTTATATAGCACTGTGCAGGAGTACTAGACCAGGCGTGAGCACACACAGAAGGCACAAAGGAAGGGAGAAGGGTGATAGTTCATTTTTGTTTGTACAAGTGATGTGTTTTAGATAAAGATGTTATGTATAAGTCATTGGTGATGACTTTTAAAGTAAAGTTTACAGTTTATTTATTAGTCACAAGTAAGGCTTACATTAACACTGCAATTAAGTTACTGTGAAATTCCCCTAGTTGCCACAGTCCGGCGCCTGTTCTGGTCAATGCACCTAATCAGCACAGAATGTGGGAGGAAACCGGAGCACCCAGAGAAAACCCACGCAGACACGGGGAGAATGTGCAGACTCCACACAGACAGTGACCCAAGCCGGGAATCGAACCTGGGTCCCTGGCGCTGTGAAGCAGCAATGCTGACCACTGTGCAACCATGCCGCCCACATTTTATTACAGTATTCTGGCCGCAGGGGCCAATAGTGGTGAAGGAGTGTTCTTTTAAGGGAAGCAGCATCTGAACAGGCAATATAGACAGTCATTGTTCTAGTCATGGAGTCATAAGGCGGGGTTTTCTGGCCACACTCACCCCAAAGCCGGAAAGTCCAATCCAAGCTCAACGGACCTTCGCATGGACCTTGTCCCACCCCCTACAATTCCCGTGGCGGGAGGGACGGGAAAATTCTGCCCATAAAGTTTTACAGTCTAGAAAGAGGTCCTTTGGCTCCATGTGTCTGTGCCAGCCATCAAACACCGATCTATTCTAATCCCATTTTCCAGCACTTGGTCCTTTACCTTGCATGCTATGGTATTTCAAGTGCTCATCTAAATGCATCTTAAATGTTGGGAGTGCTCCCATCTCCACCACCCTTTCAGGCAGTGAATTCCAGATTCCCACCACCCTCTGGGTGAAAACGTTTCCTCTCAAATCCCCTCTAGATTTCCTGCCCCTTACCTTAAGTTTATGCCTCCAGGTTATTGACCCCTCTACTAAGGAAAAGGTTCTTCCTACCTACCCTAGCTATGGCTTTCATCATTTTGTACACCTCAGTCAGGTCCCTCCTCAGCCTTCTGTGCTTGAAGGAGAAAAACACCAGCCTCTCTTCGTAGCTGGAATGCTCCAACCCAGGCAAAATCTGGTGAATCTCTTCTACACCCTTTCTAGTGCAATCACATCCTTCCAAAGTGTGGTGACCAGAATTGCACACAGTACTCTAGCTGTGGCCTATCAAGTGTTTTATTGAGCTCCGTCATAACCTTCCTGCTTGTATATTCTATGCGTCAGCTAATAAAGGCAAGTATCCCACATGCCTTCTTAACCACCTTATCTACCTGTTCTGTTGCCAAAAGACAAGCACCCCAAGGCCCCTCTTGTCCTCTGTACTTCCTAGCATCCTACTGTTCATTGTGTATGCCCTTCCTAGATGCATCACCTCACAGTTTTCACAGTTAATTTCCATTTGCCACTGCTTTGCCTATCTGACCAACCTGTCATCCTGTAATCTAAGGTTTTCCTCCACGCTATTTTCCACACACCAGTTTTTGTGTATCTGTGAACTTACTGATCATACCCACATTCATGATTAGAGCACTTATGTACACTACAAACAGCAAGAGACCCAGCACCGATCCCTTTGAGGGGGAGAGCAGACTGGCAATGATTTTACTCTGAGGATTGGTACACCACAGGCAAGGAGCAAGGCTGAGAAGGCAGGCGTTCATGAATAACCTCAGCCAGTATGGGAATTGAATCTGCGCAGTTGGCATCCGTTTGCATCACCAACCAGTTGTCAAACCAACTGAGATAAACCGACCCCCAACTAATCCCTGTGGTATACCGCTGGAACAGACTTCCTGTCACAAAAATAACCTTTGACCTTTACCCTCTATCTCCTGCCACTAAGCCAATTTGGTATCCAATTTGCCAAATTGCTCTGGATCCCATGAACTCTTACCTTCTTGATCAGTCTCCCATACAGGACCTTGTCAAAAGCCTTACTGAGGTACATGTAGATGACATCAACTGCACTGCCCTTATCAACACACTTGGGCACCCCCTCAAAAAATTCAATCAAATTTTTCCCGAAATCTGTCCAGAACCCCACAATCCCAACTGCATCATTCATGCCTCCTCCTCTTCTTCCTCCTCCTCCTCCTAAGGTGGTCTACAATTTCCTGGTAGCAATGATGGTGCCCTCATGATGATAGTATTTTGGAAGATACAGCAGACTATTACAAACTTGGAGCCGTACTCTGGTGTGTACTGAGGGGCTCCTCTTGACTAGTCCAGAAAGTGAATGCATTGCTTTTTCAGGCCTACGCTCTGCTGCATGATGATTCTGTTGGCTGTCTGGCTTTCACTATGTAACTGCTGTCCTCCATAGTCAGGCATTGGAGGGACATCATCAACCAATGTTGAGGGGGTATCCTGTGCATCCTAGCAACTGCACTTTGATTGGTCTTGGAAGCCTGAAGATGCTGAGGACAGCCTCAGAATGAAGGCATTGTGGATAATGGGCATTTGCCAGTAGTTTGGTTTGTGAATGGTTGAATACCAACTAGACATTGATGGAACAGTAGCTCTTACAGTTCCTGTACCTCTCTCCATTGATATGGGGGTTCCTCAACACCACATGTATGTCATTGATGACTGCCTGCACCATTGGGAATCCCACTATCCTCTTGCTCTCTGTTGAGAGGGAATACAATGTAATCATGTTACTTAGCACATGGGGCCTCCGTGACCTCCCAAATGCAGTAACAATGTCCTGGGCAATGTTCAATATATCACCCACTCCTGTCTGGAATGGTTTTATCAAAGTTTAATGTGATTGACCTTTACAACCACTGGCTGAACCATCCTGACCCTGGTGTGAGCCTGCAGAGCCTCTCGAAGGAGGTGACACAGTTCTGACATCACACCTTTGTTGAATCTGAGTCATCTCAGATATTATTCCTTGGTAGGACTGAGATTCAGGAAGTGCTCCCTGAAATTTGTGGTGGGTAGGCCCTTCTGTGGATAACGCTTCTCTTCACACTTCGCAGTGCTTGCCCTCTCTGCTCCAATTCTCAGGAATGTTGCAGACCCAGAGACACTGCAACAATCAAGAGTCCAGGAGCAGTATGTTCCTGTTAGGGGAAAGGCTGACAAGTTTGGGGACATTGAGGCTCAGGTCAGGAAAAAGAAGGAAGTTTAGGCAATTGGGGACAAGTTAATTCCTGAATGACTACAAAAGGTGTAAGAATACACTTATGAGGGAAATCAGGAGGGCAAAAAGAGGGTATGAGATGGATCTGATAGGTAAGTTTAAGAAAATCCCAAGAGCTGTATTAAAAGTAAAAAGGTGGCTAGAGAGAGAATAGGTCCCATTAAAGATCAGCAGGCCATCTGTGTGTGAAGCCACAGGAGATGGGTGAGATTTTTAATGAATATTTCTCAGTGTTTACTGCAGAAAATTTCATGGGTGCGAAAGAAATAAGGGAAAAAAGTGATGTCATGGGCCACATGCATGTTACCAGGGAGGAGCTATCTGCAACTTTAAAGTGCACTAAAGTAGATAAATTCCCTGGGCCTGATCAAGTGCTTCCTCAGATCTTGTGGGAGGCTGGGGAAGAAATTGCAGAGGCCCTTGCAGAGATATTTGCTTCATCTCTTTCCACTGGGGAAGTTCCGGAAGACTGGAGGGTGGCTAACGTTGTTCTGTTGTTTAAGAAGGATAGCAAAGACAAGGCAGGAAATTACAGGCCTGTGAGCTGGACATCAGTGCTGGATAAGTTACTGGAGGGGATTCTGAAGGATAGGATCGCCCAACATTTGGATAGTCAAGGTCTGATTAGGGATAGTCAACACAACTTTGTGCGTGGGAAGTCATGTCTGACAAACCTTTTAGAGCTTTTTGAAGAGGCAACCAAGAGGATGGATGAGGGTAGGGCAGTAGAAGTTGTCTACATGGACTTTAGCTAGGCCTTTGACAAGGTCCCGCATGGCAGACTAGTCTGGAAAATTAGGTCACATGGAATCCAGGGAGAGCTGGCAAATTGGATTCAAAATTAGCTCGATGGTAGGAAGCAGAGGGTGATCGTCGAAGGTTGTTTCTCGGACTGGAGGCCTGTGACTAGTGATGTGCCTCAGTGTTGGGACCCTTGTTATTCATTATTTATATAAATGATTTGGATGTGAATGTACAAGGCATGGTGAGTAAGTTTGCGGATGATACTAAATTAGGAGGTATCATTGATAGCGAAGACGGTTATCAAAAATTACAGGGGGATCTTCACCTGCAAGTGGGAAACCTGGTCCATTGAATAACACTGAGTGATGAACACAGACATCACTGTAACTGTGGGATTGACATTATGAGATATTGCATCAGATCAGCCAAAGTGGCTGATTAACATCACCATGTGACCTCTGTTGTCTCTTCTGAAACACAGATGGGCTAAGGCCCTTCCCAAGCCGGGATGTGGCAGAGGCTGCATTGGAAGAGACCAGCTGTATATGATGGGTCATTTCCTTTCTAGAGTTAAGACAATTCAATGAGCATCTTCAAGGGTGCATTGTAAATTGCATCAATTTTGTTCAGAACACTGGGGGTGATATTGAGCCCACACTCTGTCTGCGGGATTGGTGGCACATGCTCAAAATCCAGAAAGCACAATTCGCGCTGGTGAGTTTTTGAGTTCTGATCTTACCGGCCTCTCACCAGTGGAGTGGTGTGAAACACACCACGGGACTGTAGAAAGCTTGTGTTAATACATTAGCATGTCATTAGTCAGCAGTGTCTCCGGGACTTCACCCCTCACCAGATATTCAGCGGACTTCAGCAATAGCTCTACATAAGTGTGAACCTGGCACCTTCACCTCCAAGGAGGATTCTGACGTGAGTGCTCAGGCAGCCAGCATTGTCTGTGGTGTGCACTGCTCAGGGGAGCACTCGGGGGACACGGATAAGTTCAACTCGGGGCTGGGGATGGGGTCCCAGAGTCAGCATTTAGAGAAGGGGATCGGGAGGGTCACTTGCAGGCCTTTAAGCTGCATGTTGGGGCACTCTTGCTTTCAAGATAAAGACTAGTATACAGGCAGCACTTCCTGTGTCCTCCGACCTATGTTATTGTCCATGTGGAGTCTGGTGTTGACCATGTTGGAAGGCCGTCTTCTGGACCAAGGGTAGACGGATCCTGTCTCTGCTCCACTCCATCCAGCATCCTGGTGACAGCCCCCTCCAAAAAGCGTGGGACTGCCTTCCTGCCTGCTATCCTCTGCAGTCATTGTGCTTTGATTGTCAGTTTCACGGGGAGCTTCCTTTTAACATCAAAAGGTTAGCATCTGTATCTGCTTCCTTTAAAGTGGTTTGGTTGACAAGTATGAACTATTTACCCACTACAAAATAGCTTTGCTTGTTTTTCTTTCCCTTCACAGTTGAATGCATCTTGAGTTTTCACACATTCCCCTCAATGGGCAAGGAGGGTCCCAATAAGAGGTTTCCCACTCAATGCCTCTGAACGCATGTCTTGATGATGTTTCAATAATGGAGCCCGTTCCCTCTCACCCTTGGAAGACACTACCAATTGCTCATCTTCTGAGATATATTGCTGCACAGGTTGGTATCAACCTTCCTGTGAACCACCCTCGCGTGAGCTTCATAATAAAGGTTTACCAAGAGCTCCATGGTGCTTCCAGTGTGATGGCAATGATGGCATCATGCTGGGGAAACTCTGTTGCCTGTGGCGCTAACATCATAGTTTGTGCCCCTAATGGCACACAGTTTATCTTGTTACCAAACCCTCTCAATGGAACGAATTGGATCTGTGGTGACCATGCATATCCATGGTTACCTGCACAGTGACATGGATTATGCTACCTTGGCGATGTTATCCCTCAAATTTATCACTCTCCTTTGCTCCCTCTCCCTTCTCCTGCGAAGAGAAAGAGAATGATCACAGAGACTCAGCGCTTCTTCTCTATCCTGCTTCCATGGTATGGTGCAGCCAAATTGTCCAGGGAAAGGATCAATATGGCCTCTGTTCTGGAAAAGGTAGTCATAACACCTTTTTGGCATTGATTAAGATGAATGATGAGGTGGTAGCTATCCGCACAGAAGCTCTCCAGAACAGTATGATGCTAGACTTTGTCTTAGCAGCTGCCGGGGGCGGGGGGGGGGGGGGGGGGGTGGAACGTACACTTTAATTGGTTCTAAATGTTGTACCTATATACCTGATAACTCAGAAACTATCACTAATTGGCCGATCATATCAAAAAAGAAATCAAGAAACTCAAAACAACCTCCATCATCTACCCTATGGAGCTGGGCTTTTGGCTGGTTAGGTTCCCTAGGAACATCCATAGTGCAAGGAATTGTGTTTTTCATGGTGATTTTATTAGTTTTATATCTTATCTTTCTGCTTATCAAATGCTGTTGCAAGCAAATGCTTCAGAAGCCGTTAAACTTTTCCCTATTACATCGGTTTCCCCTCACATCGACACCTTATATATAATCGGTGCTTATATATAATCCGGCCCAGTATGCATGCTAGCTAAGTTGGAGTTTTCCTCCTGTTGAAGTCCTGGGCCATCAAAGATAGATGGAAACGATTTTGTAATATATGTACTTGCTTGCTTAATTCTTCTTCTGTAAGGTGTCAGGAAGAATCAAACGGGAGACTGTGGGAAGCCACTGTTTTATTTTACTTTTTTATTTTGCATTTTTGTATCATTTTCTATGGTATATTCTATTAACATTTTCACATGGGGTAAACCCTGCTGAATGCCTAACTTATGCTGAAATTATGTTACAATATTACATGTGCTGCTCTGCTCGTCACGTACTCAGTGTGTGATTTAGCTAACGTTGCCTGAAGACCACTACCTTGTACACAATGCATGATCAGAGGTCTGGACTAATCAGTGTTGACCACCTTATGTGATGTATTTAGACCATAAGACCATAAGCTATAGGAGCAGAATTAGGCCATTCGGCCCATCAAGTCTGCTCCGCCATTCAATCAGGGCTGATATGATTCCCATCCACACTTTCCTGCCTCTTACCCCTATCCCTTGATCCCCTTATAGATCAAGAATCTATCTATCTCTGTCTTAAAGACAGTCAATGACCTGGCCTCCACGGCCCTTTGTGGCAATGAGTTCCACAGATTCACCACGCTCTGGCTGAAGAAATTCCTCCTCATCTCAGTTTTAAAGGAGCGCCCCTTCACTCTGAGATTGTGCCCTCAAATTCTAGTCTCTCCACTAGTGGAAACATCCTCTCCATGTCCACTCTATCTAGGCCTCTCAGTATTCTGTGAGTTTCAATTAGGTTTCCCCCTCATCCTTTCTAACACTATCGAATATAGACCCAAACTCCTCAACCACTCCTCATATGGAAGAAAGAACAAGAACAAAGAACAATACAGCACAGGAACAGGCCCTTCGGCCCTCCAAGCCCGCGCCGCTCCCTGGTCCAAACTAGACCATTCTTTTGTATCCCTCCATTCCCACTCCATTCATATGGCTGTCTAGATAAGTCTTAAATGTTCCCAGTGTGTCCGCCTCCACCACCTTGCCTGGCAGCGCATTCCAGGCCCCCACCACCCTCTGTGTAAAATATGTCCTTCTGATATCTGTGTTAAACCTCCCCCCCTTCACCTTGAACCTATGACCACTCGTGAACGTCACCACCGACCTGGGGAAAAGCTTCCCACCGTTCACCCTATCTATGCCTTTCATAATTTTATACACCTCTATTAAGTCTCCCCTCATCCTCCATCTTTCCAGGGAGAACAACCCCAGTTTACCCAATCTCTCCTCATAACTAAGCCCCTCCATACCAGGTAACATCCTGGTAAACCTCCTCTGTACTCTCCCCAAAGCCTCCACGTCCTTCTGGTAGTGTGGCGACCAGAACTGGACGCAGTATTCCAAATGCGGCCGAACCAACGTTCTATACATCTGCAACATCAGACCCCAACTTTTATACTCTATGCCCCATCCTATAAAGGCAAGCATGCCATATGCCTTCTTCACCACCTTCTCCACCTGTGACGTCACTTTCAAGGATCTGTGGACTTGCGCACCCAGGTCCCTCTGCGTATCTACACCCTTTATGGTTCTGCCATTTATCGTATAGCTCCTCCCTACATTATTTCTACCAAAATGCATCACTTCGCATTCATCAGGATTGAACTCCATCTGCCATTTCTTTGCCCAAATTTCCAGCCTATCTATATCCTTCTGTAGCTTCTGACAATGCTCCTCACTATCTGCAAGTCCTGCCAATTTTGTGTCGTCCGCAAACTTACTGATCACCCCAGTTACACCTTCTTCCAGATCATTTATATAAATCAGAAACAGAAGAGGTCCCAATACAGAGCCCTGCGGAACACCACTAGTCACAGGCCTCCAGCCGGAAAAAGACCCTTCCACTACCACCCTCTGTCTTCTGTGACCAAGCCTGTTCTCCACCCATCTAGCCACCTCCCCCTTTATATGGCAAAATCCTTGACCAATGAATGTAAATGGGTGTTCTTTGGAGTAATGAATAATAATACTGTGTAAGAACAATAGAAAGGAGAGAGGCTGGTGACATCTTGTGTGTGTGTGTGTGTGAGAGAGAGAGAGAGGGCAATCAGGAATGAGAAACTAGTGTACACCTTGAATGAACTCCTAATAAACTCGTCCAAGATCTACGAGGTGTCAGTGAATTCTTGAATCAAACACCTGCCATGGTGGCACAGTGATTAGTACTGCTGCCTCACAGTGCCAGGAACCGAGGTTCAATTCCCAGCTCGGGTCACTGTCTGTGCGGAGTCTGCATGTTCTCCCCATGTCTGCGCGGGTTTCCTCTGGGTGCTCCGGTTTCCTTGCACAGTCCGAAAGACTGGTTGGGTGCATTGGGCATGCTAAATTCTCCCTCAGTGTACCTGAACAGGCACCAGAGCACGGCAACTAGGGGATTTTCACAATAACTTAGCTGCAGTGTTAATGTAAGCCTACTTGTGACACTAATAAAAAAAACTTTAAAAACATATTCAACAATCTGTGCACATATATTCCTAGGTCTGTCTATTCCTGCATATTTCTAATTGTTTCTCCTCATTTTTCCTGCCAAAATGTATCTCTTTACACTTCTCTGCATTAAATCTTCAGCTAGCTTGCCTATATCCTCTTGAAGTCAGTCACTATTCTCCTCACAGTTAATAATATTTACAACTTTTGTGCAATGTGCAAATTTTGAAATTGTGCTCTGCAACCCAAAATCAAAGTAATTAGCAGCTCATAAAAAGCGGTGATTCTAGTACCAATAGCATGGGAATGGCAATGTATACCTCCCTCCAGTCTGAACAACAACTGCTTACCTCTACCTTATATTTCCTGCCTCTCAGCCAACTTCGTATTCATGCTGCCACCATTCACTTTATTCATGAAAGTTGGTTTAGAAGTAGGGATGTCTTATTACAGTTATACTTGCGATGTGGTGAAAGTTCCAGGGCCGAAAAGCCCCAGCGTTTAATTCCATATCCAAAGGACTAATTCACAGAAGGTCTTGCAAAGCTGTAAATTCCAGAACCACATGAACATACTTGCTTTCTGTGCTAAGCCTAGAACAGAGTGTATACAGCTGGAGTATTGAATGCAGTTTTGGTCTCCCTACCGAAGAAAGAATATACTTGGCATAGAGTGAGCACAGTGAAGGTTCACTAGGCTGATACTGGGGTTGGCGGGAATGTCCTGTGAAGAGAGATTGGTTCAACTGGGCCTGTATTCACTAGAGTTTAGAAAGATGAGAGGAGATCTCATTGAAAGGTATAAAATTCTAACTTGTCTGGACAGAGTAGATGCAAGGAGGATGTTTTCCCTGGTTGGGGAATTTAGAACCAGGGGACACAGTCTCAGGAAAAGGGGTAGACGAGGAAAAATGTCTTCACTCAGAGGGCAGTGAACCTATTGTGGTGTTCCTGTGTTTTTAAGAAATGTTTTTTAATCATGTTCTTTGCAGTTTTTTTTAAGCAGACTTGCTTATTTTTGTTTTAATGCCACCCTGTCTGAGCTGGTGTCCTCAAATTGTTGCTCAAGCAATATAATGGGCATCTTGTTTATTTCTAATCTGGTCCTAATGCAGTGTCCTGGAGTTTTATGACCCTTTTGGAATTGTTGGTTAAAGAATGATTGATAGGTCAAGTGCCTTTAGACATTTTGTTTTCCATAGGAGAAACCCAAAGATTTTACTTTCATTTTGAGAGAAGCCATTTGGACTGCAGGCTGAAGGAAGTGGTTTTTTTTTATCTCTCTCCCTAGTGTTGGAAATTCTGCTGTCTATAGCTGGTTAACTAGAAGCGAGAGGCAAGTAGTGTCTCTGTCTCTTGAGGTGTGCTGAAAGTTCCAGGGCTGAAAAGCCCCAGCGTTTCAATTCCATATCCAAAGGACTAATTCACAGCAAGTCTTGCAAAGCTGTAAATTCCAGAATCACATGAACATACTTTCTTTCTGTGCTAAGCCTAGAACGGGGTGTGTGTTTGTGGGGGCTGTTTGGTTTGGGAAAGTATATTTAGCTGTTAAGGTTTTTTGTAATTGGTGGAAAGTTGTGCTCATTTTCTTATTATGTGATAACTGTGTCCTTAAATAAATTTTGTTTGGTAAAAGTGGGTCACTTGAAGCATACCTGGAGTGAAACATCTTATGCTTACCCATGCAGAAATTCAAAGTGCAAAACCTATGGTCCAGGCTGACTTCATAAAACACCTTGGAGTTTCTGACCTGGATTATAATATGAAATTCTCTACCAGAAAAGGCTGTGGAGGCCAAGTCACTGAACATATTCAAGAAAGGGATAGACTTTTTTTTAGATTTAAATAGCAGCAAGGCGTATGGGGAGAAAACAGGAATATAGCATTGAGATTGATGATCAGTCATGATCATATTGAGTGGCAGAGCAGGTTTGAAGGGCCAAATGGCCTACTCCTCTAGTTTCCATGTTTCTATGTTTCAAATTTGCTGGCAAGCCTATTATGCGACACTTTATCAAACACCTTTAAGAACTCCATGTGCAGCACATGGTAGGGGAGTCTAAAACTAGAGGGCATAGGTTTAAGGTGAGAGGGGAGAGATACAAAAGTGTCCAGAGGGGCAATTTTTTCACACAGAGGGTGGTGAGTGTCTGGAACAAGCTGTCAGAGATAGTAGTAGAGGTGGTTACAATTTTGTCTTTTAAAAAGCATTTAGATAGTTACTTGGGTACGATGGGTATAGAGGGATATGGGCCAAATGCGGGCAATTGGGATTAGCTTAGGGGTTTTAAAAAAGAAAGGGCAGCATGGACAAGTTGGGCCGAAGGGCCTGTTTCCATGCTGTAAACCTCTATGACTCTAACCTCTATGAGATCAACCATATGTCCTTTACCAACTCTTTCCGTTACCTCATCAGGAACAATATTCTTAATGATACATTTCTGGCTTGTATGCACAATTGAAAGACAGATAGAGAGAGCAAGATCGGGAGACAATAGTGCAAAGGAGGAAATGTTGAATGCTGAAAGACAACAGACACCAGGCAGGTTTCTCTGAACTGCTTCCATTGCATGTATATCCCTCCTTAACTCTATGTAGCCAAGGTGCAGTTTAATCAATGCCCTGTATGATTGTAGCAAGACTTCCTTGCTTTCATACTCATTTCCCTTGCAATAAAGGCCAACATTCCATTTGCTTTCCTAATTACGTGCTGCAACTTTATGCTAACTTTTTGTGTCCATGATGACATTCAGGGTTTTATTTTGCTACCAAAGATGTCATTGGATACTTGTGGAATTCCTCAGGCTGCATAATATTTCCATCGAAAAAATATCCCTCTACATTGATGACTAGCTGGAGACAGTGCAAAAGGAGTTAAAGGTTGGATAGAGATTATGGAACATCACAATGTTTTTTTAAAAAAGAGGATTTATCTTTCAGTAGAAACATCAAAAGACTAGAGGGAGTGACTTGATGCAGAACAAGATCTGTCATTTTCAGCACTGCTCAGATTTGTACTTTCACAGATGTTATGTTCTGCAGACATACAAAGAGTATTGATTTCTGCCCCAATCTAACTAATAGCATGACACTTGAAATCACAGGCTCATTCCCTTTCAGAATATATTTACTTCAACTGAATGCTAAAACAGAAGACACATGCTGACATGAAGCTAGGTTATTCACTCAAAGTTTGGTTCAGCTATTAAATGGCTCATGATGAGAAACTATATTCATAACTGGAACCGAATCATCCCTTGTAAAACTGAGTTCTGAGTTCAGTTTGGATGTTCTTGTTTATGACATGCTGGTGCACTCATCAAAATTTAGTAACCTTTTTTGTGATTTAGATTTTAAAAAACACAAATTGGTGGGATTACCCGGACCTGGGGTGGGGGAGGAGGGGTGGGGATGGGAAAATTTTGACCGCTTTCCAAAATTTCCCTATCTGCCCAAGGGAATGCCCACTGCTGACAGGTCTGGATAATCACACAAATAGAGTATAAATGAGTGAAATTGAATGAATGCACATCGTCAGTGGAAATATATGGTGGAATTTTCTTGAAAAAGGCGGAGTGGGCAGGAAAAGGCCGCAGGGATCGGTGTTGGGTCCATTGTTGTTTGTCATCTATATCAATGATCTGGATGATAATGTGGTAAATTGGATCAGCAAGTTTGCTGATGATACAAGGATTGGAGGTGTAGTGGACAGTGAGGAAGGTTTTCAAAGCTTGCAGAGGGATTTGGACCAACTAGAAAAATGGGCTGAAAAATGGCAAATGGAATTTAACGCAGACAAGTGTGAGATATTGCACTTTGGAAGGACAAACCAAAGAAGAACATACAGGGTAAATCGTAGGACTCTGAAGAGTGCAGTTGAGCAGAGGGATCTGGGAATACAGGTACAGAATTCCCTAAAAGTGACGTCACAGGTGGATAGGGTCGTAAAGAGTGCCTTTGGTACATTGGCCTTTATAAATCGGAGTATTGAGTATAAAAGTTGGAGTGTTATGGTAAGGTTATATAAGGCATTGGTGAGGCCGAATTTGGAGTATTGTGTACAGTTTTGGTCACCTAGTTACAGGAAGGATGTAAATAATATTGAAAGAGTGCAGAGAAGGTTCACAAGGATGTTGCCGGGACTTGAGAAGCTGAGTTACAGAGAGAGATTGAATAGGTTGGGACTTTATTCCCTGGAGCGTAGAAGATTGAGGGGAGATTTGATAGAGGCGTATAAGATTTTGATGGGTATAGATAGAGTGAATGCAAGCAGGCTTTTTCCGTTGAGGCTAGGGGAGAAAAAAACCAGAGGGCATGGGTTAAGGGTGAAAGGAGAAAAGTTTAAAGGGAATATTAGGGGGGGCTTCTTCACGCAGAGAGTGGTGGGAGTGTGGAATGAGCTGCCGGATAAAGTGGTAAATGCGGGGTCACTTTTAACACTTAAGAAAAACTTGGACGGGTTCATGGATGAGAGGGGTGTGGAGGGATATGGTCCAAGTGCAGGTCAGTGGGACTAGGCATAAAATGGTTCGGCACAGACAAGAAGGGCCAAAAGGCCTGTTTCTGAGCTGTAATTTTCTATGGTTCTATGGTAAAAGCAACGAGGAAGCCACTAGGCCAACTTAGCTTACCCTAACGTATTGTTAGGGACTGAGTAAAACAAATTCCAAGGAGCGGATCCCATGACACGAGCACCTTATGTTCTAAAAAAATTGAGACATCTTTTTAAAAGATGCCCCGATACAAAAACTTAAAAAGAGAACTCCCCACTCTCGAATACCAGCTCCCCCCTCCTTCTAACCCCAAACATCCCATGACGCCTCACGGAATCTCACCCATATCTTCACGGAACAACCGCCCCCTGCCCCCCATCCCCCGCCACTCCCTCCACAGAACACCCACCTACACAACCCCGTCCCCCACAAAAGAATGCTGCCCCTGGTACTGCCCAGACACTACCCTCTGGCACAGGAAGCATATTCAGGCCTGATGATGATATTTAAATATATTCAAATGGCAATCCCAGTGTACAATGTCAAGATTCCTGTTACGTCTCTGGTGGGGGGTGAGGTTAATCAGGAAATGCCATTAACATAAATCACATTTTGGATCTCCTGCTGGAATTCCTACTCTCGCCACTGATCCCGACCCTTGAAAGTGGGAGCACAAAATCCCCCCAAAGTATTTATTCTGCTCACACCTGTATATATATAGAATCCTCATTAAAACATTTCTCTGGCTCAGTACCTCAGTTTAAAATTCATCTGCTTTTTTATAGATAGTGCAGCAAGTAAATACATTCAAACAAAAATTAAGATGTTGGCCGGTGGTTCTCCCAAAAAAATTTAAAGTTCCCGACGTGATGGAGAATGCGAGTAAATCCCATCGTTTTTTTTAGCATGATTTCCAGAATGAATCTCTGACAATTTGTGCACCACAGAGTGCCCTAGCATCCTTCACTCTGGAAATCTGGGGCTGGGGCCCATTCCCGCCCTGGAGGCTGGCAGCGTAGTGCTGAGTGGGCCACTGTGCCAATCTGTCAGCAAACAGCTATGACTGCACTCTCTTCAACAAAGATGAGCGCTGTCAAAGGCAGCCGTTCAGAAGTGCTATTTACTCCTTGGTTGTATTCACTATAGATGTCCATACTACTTCTGTTTTCCCCTTAAACTCTCCCTTGTGAGATGCTATCTCAATTGTGACTACTGTCATGACTTTAACTGTTTCGACAAGACTTTGCTTATGTTTTCCCTCTTCTTTTTCCATCTGCAGCATGTTTCACTCATCATTTAAAGAACGGGTTGAGTGAGGCTGAAGTAAACAAGCAAATAAAGTTGAACAGCTACAAGTTAGAGACAATAATGGATCTGAACTGGAAGCCAAATTGGTCCAAAATGAATCAGCATAACGTGCATGTGTTTTCCTTCTGTTTCTCCTGGAATAAAGTTATTATTGCTCGCCTTTATCAAACCTTCATTGTGCATCTAGTTTTTTAATGTTGAGTTTTAATTTTGTATGGTTGGCATTTTTCTCAATAAAATTTGCACATTTTTTTATACATGCCTTTATTCTGAGTGTTTTGTTCAGCTTCTTCTTCTTTGGCAGTCCCTCAGGGTTGAGGACAACTTGCTTCCACTCCGAGGAGGTGGGTTCTGCAGTGACTGAATAGGCCGCAGACTCTGCCACAGGTTTGGTAGGTGGTGTTTGATGAAGTGTGTGGATGGGACGCTCTGGATTCTGCACTTGCTTTCCGCTGTTTACACTTGGCCTCCATGTGCTTCACCTGGTGACATTTGAGGCGATTGGCACCTTCGCAGATGCTTCTTCTCCAGTTTGTGTGTTCTAAGGCAAGTGTTTCTCATGTGTCGATGGGGATGTTGCATTAATTTCGGCAGGCTCCTGATGCATACAGAAGGATGGGAACCATGGCTGTTCTATAGACCATGAGCTTGGTGCTGGATTTGAGGTGTCGGTCTTTGTTCCTCAGGTGTCCGAAGGCTGCACTGGCGCATTGGAGGCAATGCTGGATTTCATCATCGATGTCTGCCTGCGCTGAGAGGAGGCTCCCGAGATATGGGAAATGATCCCCATTGTCCAGGGGTTCACAATGGATCTTGATGCTCGAGGGCAGTTTTGCGTGGCAGGAGCAGGCTGGTAAAGAACGTTTGTTTTTCAGAAGTTCAGTCTGAGGCCCATTCTCTCATTTGCCTCAGTGATTGCGTTGATGATGGTTTTAGCTCGGCCTCTGAATGTGCATACACACAGGCATCGTGTGTGTACTGCAGCTCGATGCCAGAACTTGGGGTGGTCTCGGTTCTGGCCTGGAGGTGTCAGAGGTTGAACAGTTCCCAATTTGTCTGATTGGTTAGCTCCACTCCAGTGGGGAGCTTTAAGGTGATGGGATTGAGTGTTGCTGTGAGGAAGATGGCGAAGAGCGTTGGCACAATGATGCAACTTTGCTTCATCCCAGTTTGCACTCGCATTGGCTCTGTGGTGGTTCCATTGGTGGGATCACAGCTTGCATATCATCATGGCGCAGGTGGAGAATGGTGAAGAATTTCAGTGGGCAGTCGAATTTGCAGAGGATATTCCACAATCTCTCACAGCTGACAGAGTCGAAGGCCTTTGCGAGATCAAAGAAGGCCATGTACAGAGGTTGATGCGGCTCCCTGCACTTTTCCTGGGTTTGTCGCGTGCTGAAGATCATGTCCAATGCGCCTCTTGCTGGGTGGTGGAAGCCACACTGAGACTCAGGGAGGAGCCCTTCAGCCACTGGAAAGAAACATTGAGGAAGATTCTCACGATGACCTTTCCCATGGCTGAGAGTAAGGAAATCCCTCTGTAATTTCTGCAGTTGGACCTGTCTCCTTTCTTGAAGATGGTCACAATTAGGGTGTCTCTGAGATCTCCCAGCAGGCTCTCTTCCTTCCAGACAAGGGTGATGAGTTTGTGGATTCCTGTCAAGAGTGCCTCTCTGTTGGATTTTAATACTTCAGTGGGGATTCCACCAGCGCCGGATGCCTTTTGTTTTGCAGCTGTCAGATGGCTTTTTCGACCTCATGGCGACCTGCAGTTGTGCTGGGATGGTGGCGGGTAGTGTGTTGCGGGAAGGTGTTGCAAGCACTTGCGTCAAAGGCTGCATCTTGTTTGAGGAGGTCCTCAAGGTGTTCTTTCTGGTGAGTATTGACTGTCTCTGTCTTTGATGAATGTCTCTCCAATTTTGGCTCTCAGTGGGGTGGGTCCCTGGGTACTCAGGCCATAGATGGTTTTAATTGTGTTGAAGAAGCCATACACATCGTGGTTGTTGGTGAGTTTCTGATTCCCCTGTATTCTTCCCACCCACCATCTGTTCTTTAGGCAATAGGTTCTTTGTTGCACCTCGGCCTTCTGTTGTCTGTAGGCTTGTATCCTCTCACTTGGGTTTTGGTGGAGCTGACAGTTCAGGAAAGTTTTGCTTTTGCAGTCTAAGAGATCCTGGATCTCCTGATCATTCTCCTCGAACCAGTTTTGGTGTTTCCTGGTCAAGCGCCTGAGCGTCCCCTCGCAGGTGCTGACTATGGTGGACCAGGCTCTGTGACCTCACTTCATTACACTCTGCAGCTCTGGCTCGTTGGTCACCACCAGGTTCGCTGTGAGGTGTTAGATGAATAGATATTTCTTCTCAGGGTTTTTGAATCCAGCAAAATTGAGTCTCCTGCGGCAGAATTGTTTCTGCTTCTGTTAGTTTGGAGTGAGGGAGATGGAGATGGTAGAGGAGATTAGTCGGTGGTCAGTCCAGTGGTCATTGGCTTCGGTCGTGGTGAGTCAGACACCTTTGCAGTCCCTAACTCAGACGATGACATAGTCTGTTAGTGCTTGGAGCAAGGGTGTTGTCATGAGGTCTACTGCTTGTTTCTCTGGTGCTTGTAATGACCAGGTCATGTTCTAGACATTTTGTCAGGAGGAGCACTCCCTTGGCATTTGTTTTCTCCACACCTTCCCTGCCTAACACGCCTTTCCAAAGGTTTGTATCCTGACTCCAGCATTGAAGTCCCCGAGGAGTATCAGCTTGTCTCCCTTTGGGATGCGGGACAGCGATTGTTCAAGGTTGGAGTCAAATGCTTCTTTTTTCTCGTCCATTGCGTCTAGGGTTAGGGCTTAGGATCTGACAGCTGTGCTGTGCTGCTCCGGGGCAGGGTGAGCTGTTGGCTCATGAGGTATTTTCTCATCCCACAGGAGGGTTCGTTGAGACGTTCAACCAATTTGTTTTTTTTACAGCAAAGCTGACCCTGTAGAGACAATGTTCTTCATCTGGTTTGTCTTTCCAGAAGAAGGTATATCTGCCATCTTGTTCTTTAAGCTGGTCTCCTGCCAGCTGTGTCTCACTCAGGGCGGCGATGTCAATGTTGTAGCGCTAGAGTTCCCAGGCTATGATGGCAGTGCAACATTCAGGTCTGTCGCTGTTGGGGTTGTCCATAAGCGTCTTGATGTTCCAGGTCCTGACTTCATTTGGATGGGTGGGATGGGGTTGGGGTGGAAGATGCTTTGTGTGGATTCTTTTCACTTGGTTGCACACCAACTACCATATGGGCACAAAGGAGTGAGGTCTTGGTTCAGTGACAGGGAAATCCAAGACAACTGGAGATCAGGCTCTGCTGTAGGACAGGGACTAACAAACACATATCATCCACCAATCATCCGGCTGCTTGTCAGTGACACCAAGTGTGATGCAATTTCCTCTCTCTCTCATGCCTTTGTCCAGCCGCAAATCCGCAGAATCACACATTAATATTGAACATTTTTATCGGCAAAAATACACATTGGAATGGGAGTCATTGACATTAGCTGATGCTCAAGTCTGCATCAGCAATAAATATGACAAATAAATCCAGAAGCAATAAATATAAGGGCAATATAAAGAACTGTGGATAAACTGGAAAAATAACCAGTTCAGACCAGTATTACTCTACTCCCTGCTGGCTTACCAATATTACTGGTATGACCACCAATATTAACTGTCAATTTTTACTGGAACATCAGATGGAAACCAATTCTGAACTGTTCATACTTCCCTATTTAGAAATGGTTTCAGCTGGTATCAGTATAACCGGACTGTCCTTCTGGGCATTTAACTTGCACTAATCTCACTTACCTATCTGCTGCCTCACAGCGCCAAGGATCCGGGTTCAATTCCCGGCTTGGGCCACTGTCTGTGTGGAGTTTGCACATTCTCCCCGTGTCTGCGTAGGTTTACTCCGGGTGCTCGGGTTTCCTCCCATGGTCCAAAGATGTGCAGGTTAGGTGGATTGGCCATGCTACATTGCCCCTTAGTGTCCCAGGATGTGTAGGTTAGGGGGATTAGTGAGGTAAATATGTGGAGTTGTGGAATAGGGCGGGATTGTTGTCGGTGCAGACTTGATGGGCTGAATGGCCTCCTTCTGCACTGTAGGATTTCTATCATTCCTGCGCTGGCTGAGCTGCCTTGGCTCCATGCAACCCTCTATACATTTTTTTTTCACAAAGATTTAAAGGGCAGGACTTTTAAATGCTTTCACAGGCCTTCTTGGCACTTTTGACAGGTTCTCTTGAGAGATGGTTTTGACAATCCATTTGACACTTTCCTTAGTTCACTTCCACAGGTCCTCTTGACAGATGTTTCTGACAGTTCTGACAGTTGATTTTGACAGGTCGATTCACAGCTCTAATTAGCTTGACAGTTATGACTTTATGCACCTTTTATGCACATTTATGCCTACTTTTAATAATTCAAAAGGGCACACTACCTCCTCCAAAGGGCACCTGACCTCCACCAAAGGTGTCTTGGGACCAGATCCAAAGGTGTGCCTTACCTCTCCCTAGGGTGCACTAGGGTTCAAGTGAAACTACAAAATTCAGACCTGTTTTTACCTGGTCTGGCCTCTGTATTTTGTGCTTCCCAGTCCAAGGCTACCAAATTCTCACTTTTGTTGAGGCAATTGGTGATTTAAATGCCTCAATGAAATGTACCTGCATGAAATCTGCCCTTCTCCCTTTCCTGCCCCCGCTTAAATGGAAAGTGCCATGTTTTGGGCAAGCTGTACAATTTTCGGGGAATCTTTGCTATTTTGCCACAAGGAGAAGCTTGCCGTCTCAGTGAGAATCTGGACCTATTTATTATTTGTAGGTTATTATTAATCACCTTCTGTCTTCTCACCAGAAAAGTAAGTTTGTATTCTGTATTCTGTCTATGCTTAACTAGCAAGTGTTGTGATGTTAATGTTATATACTCAGTATTACCATGACTCCTCTTTTTGAATCCAAAGTATAAAATGGAAATATTAACATCAATCAAAAAGTTGTGTTGATTGGGTACAACGTTAGTGTATTGCAGACCATGCAGCTACCTATGGAAGAGTGAAAGACAATGCTGGAGATGCCTGAGGAAGTCCTAAGAAGTCCACATCTGCTAGCTTCTATACAAGGGTCTCTGGTCGCAAAAACTTGGAGACAATCCATTTGGTGGCATTAATGGTCAATGCCACCCTAAACATCTTTGCCAATGGCTCCTTCCAGGTCTCCACTGGGGACCTGTGCATATTTCCCTGGCAGTGCCATACAAGTGCATCTGGGAGGTGGCGGATGCCCACTTCAGGAGAGTGCACCAATATGTCAAATACCACCTGAATCCTGAAAGCCAGGTGTCAGAATCTTGGGTTTTGCACCAATCACAAGTTTTCCACAAGTGCAAGGGGCTATTGACTGCATACATATGGCCTTTAGAGCTCTCTGGTATTAACTGGTCACACTATTCAATAGAAAGAGTATTCGCTCTTTAAAGATGCAGCTGATATGTGATCACAGAAGACAAATCCTGCATGTTTGTGCTCAGTTCCCGGAGAGCTCTCATGACGCCTACATTCTGAACAACTCCCAGGTATCACAGGTTTTTGAAGGACCTCGGTGAATCCAGATCTGGCTCCTTGGCAACAGAGGATACCCACAGAAAAGCTGGCTGATGATGTCAGTTCAGCATCTCCAGAGTGCTGCTGAGGAGAGCTACAATGCTACACATGACTTAACAAAACTGCAATTGAGCAAACAATAGCAAGGATAACATTCAAATGTTTAGACTGCTATAGAGGGTCACTCCAATACTCCCCACAGTGTGTCCTGGTCATCTTTGCAAGCTGCATTTTGCACAACCTTGTGCTATAAAGAGGGGAATGACTTGGCTGTGGGAGACATAAAAGAGCATCATTCTCCTCTGTCGAGGAGAATGATGAAAGTGTTGGTGATGACAAGGACCTGGCTATTGCAGATGCACATGCAGGGACCATCACAAGGGAACAATGTGACTGACAGGCCTGCGACAATCTGATAGCTGACAGATTCCAGGTGGAGTGAGCTGCCAATACATTTCCTTTACCATTCAGTTTTCTATCATCTGTGGCTGGCAGGCCCCAACTTCTTTTTAGTAACACACATTATACTTTGCTGTCATGTACCTTGATTTATGACAGCTGAATTAAATCGCACTACTTAACATCTGCCCTGATGGTGGTTTGATCTGATGCATGTGCCAAATTGTTGTTGATATACGGAGCCCTCTCTCTAAGTGTGAGCATTTAAAACTGCACAGCACTCTTCTCCTGCAACCTCGAGCACCTGTAAGTAGAAATGAGATTTTTCCCTCGCCCTTACAATCTGCAGAACAGATTGAAAGCAACATGAAATGTTACCTTGGCAGGGATGCACTCATGCCACATTTGGTCTCAAAGTGGAGGGGTAGACCTTGCAGGGAGCATTTTCAGGTGGAACCCAATATATGGGTGCTGATGCACTATCAATTAGGCAAAAGACTACTTGTGTGCCAATACAACTGTAGGCTTTTATTCATAACAGAATCAGGAGCACATCCCAACAGGTAACCGACCCGGCCTGAGCAAAGGGGAGGAGACAGCCACCTTTATACTAGGTGACAAGGGGAGAAGCCGAGCCGGCAGGAGATGTGCCCAGGCATAACAAACACACAACGGTGGTCCAAGTAGAACAAAGGCACAACTGGGGTCCACCATAGGTGCATAGGATGAGAACATCATTTGACACCTCAACATTGCTTGTCCATGCAGATTCATCAGGGAAGATCATGTTCCTGCTCTTTGACCACCATTCAACCACAGTAATCCCATATCTCTTGACATCTTTATCATACCAAAAAGCTTTAAGGCTACTTTGGAGCCCTCTCACTGAGAGTGCCTCGCCTCTACTATGGATTGATGAATGACCAAACACTCCACATCCTTCAGTTGCAGAGAATCCGACAATTCTCAGTCCTAGATGGTCTTACTATTAGTGCAAAACTGTGATCCATCATTCTTGACATACCAGACAAGTTAAACAGCTTTTGTGCACAGATCCTGCGGATCCTTGTACCCACATGAATAGTCTCACAGTCCTCAGCATGGTCCAACACACAAGCCCATTCTACTCGCTCTCATCCAATGCAATATAGCCCTGATCTTCAATTACTTCTGGTACATTGTGGTTGCAATCTCTTTACGTGAGGTCTATTCCAACTCTTTATAAGCAGATGAGCAACCAAACAATTGTTCTGTGAGGTCAGGCAAAGGCTTTAGTCAACTTCACACACATCTCATTAATCCTACACTCATTAATCCTACACTCTACACATCTCATTAATCCTACACTCATCAATCCTACACTCTACACTTTTGCAATCAAAGATAATTTGCACATTGCCTACTCTTCACCTCCATACCAGCTCAAAATTACCATTCATCGTGGATGACCAGTGATGATTGGATGTGCCTACCACAGCTTTCTCTGAACATGTAGGAGGCTTCTGGTTTTCTATTGTTAAGAATACAGTGTTGAGCTTCACCCTATTAACCTTGGAACTATGTTTACAGTGTTCCTTGCCAGTCACACAGCATGTTTCATTCCCTTGAGGACACTTTGCATCCATCCACATTTCACATCAGAGCAACAGCAGCAGGAGATGCAGTGAGCTCACTGAACGTTTTGCTCAGATGTTATTTTCAGCGTTCACAACATGGTAAGCTGCAAGTTATGGGTTGCATGATGCCTGCCCAGGCAGCACACACACACTTGATGGTCAGTACTTAAGCATGCACGTGTGGGATCATTGAGTAATAAATATGTTGATAACGTGAGAGAAATGAATCAATTGAAGTTCATTATGGGACTCTGATGGGAGGGGGGCAACATTCCATTCTTAAATGTTCATGGCCGTTGAAGCAGCTAGCAGCAAGATGAGAACCCAAGACACTACCAAACTGTGCAAGTGAACATATATTTACAAGTGTTAAAACGATATACAATGGTTGTACACCCATGCCACTTTTTATATTTCTTTTCCTATAATGATGTCTAGGTGCAGCCCCGACATTTACAGCAGAGGTGGAGGCAGCCTGCTGACTGCTGTACCTTGTTGAGTGTGATGATTTTGGCCCAAGGAGCTAAGGGTTTCTTGCACAGGTACAGGTGCAACCTCCTTGGCCTGCCCTGCTGGAGGCAATGGCATCACAAGCAGAAGGAAGGATGAGCAGCAAAGCACCCTTGGAGGGACCTGGGATGTAGCCCCTAGAGTGTCTTGCTGGTGTTCCTCCTCACTGTGTATGTGCAATAGCATCTGCCTGACTCCTTGAAGAGAAGTGGCTCCTGGAGGGAGGTAGGGATGCTCTTTCTCCCTTTACGCCCAGCCATGGCTTGAGCAACAGAGTACAGGTTGGAGTAGATAGGCAGCAGCCACTGTATGTTCTGCTGCACATGGGTCTCCAAGTTGGCCGCCACCCTTTCCGTGGAGAGAGCCAAGCACTCACATGCCAGACACACAACAGCAGACAGAATGTGGGCAGATTCCTCCAGCAATCGGTCCAGTTGGCAGATGGCCTCTGAAACCTCTGCCTGATGTTGCTCTGCCTGTTCCTACATCTCCATCAGGTCTCTTTTGACTGAGCCCAGAGGTTCATTATCTGCATGGGGCTGAACAGGGCTAATCTCCAGCAGTCCTCTGTGTGTCAGAGTCATCATCAATCCCTTCCTCCGCCGGTGTCAATGATGTGCTCACCAGACTGTTACCCCAAGCTTATTTAGAACATACAGTTATCAAATATGTGTGTTCATGTGCGTGGAGAGTGCAGCTGAATGCTGCGATGGTGCACCCTCTGAGGATTCTGAGGCATCATCCTCAGAGGTGGGGTTAGAATTGGTTCTCTGGATGGTATTTCACATTTTCCTCTCCCTTTTCTTGCAGGTACCTGAAATGCAGAAGAGAAAGATTTTGTTTAGATTTTGAATAATTAAACAGGTTCCCTTATTAAAACAATGCCTCACTTTATGGGTGCATCTGACAACTGCAGGCTGAAGGCACCCTCAAAATAACACCTTTAGTGTTATTTTGTGGCCTGAAACTCACTCCCTAACAGCATTGCTGGTGTACCTACACCTCAAAGACAGCAGTGGTTCAATAAGGTAACTCATCACCACCTCCTCAAGGGCAATTAGAGATGGACAATAAATGGTGGCCTAGCCAGCAATGCTCACACATAAAGGAAGAAAAAAAGATCCTGCAATTGCATTGGTAAGATGTAAGAAAAGGATGAGAATGAGGGGTAGACCAAGGTGTTGCAGAGGGAACAGTCCCTCTGGAAAGCTAACAGGGGAGGAGAAAGGAAGGTGTGGCACCATGATGGGAAGTAGTAGAAATGACAGAAGATGGTCCTTTGAATAAAAAGGCTGGTGTAGTGGAAAGTAAGGACAAATTGAACCTGTCATGGTTCTGGGAGGGAGGGGAAAGGATGAGGGCAAAAGTGTAGGTAATGGGCAGGACACAGTTGAGGGCCCTGCCAACCACAGTCAGACAGTGGGGTCATCGGGGTCGGGAGGGTTGGGGAGAATCTTCTGCTGAGGAAAAAAGAAGACATGTTGCAAGCAACATTGTGTAAGGTTGCATAATCAGAACCAATTAGACGATGATAGAGACACTGGGAGAATGGAGTGTTGTCCTTATGGAGGAAGTATAGTTGAGGTACCTGAGGGAGTCAGTGGGCTTGCAATAAATATTAGTAGCTAGCTCAATTCACAATCATGCTCTCATGATCATATTTCTGTCCTCAGCCTGCTACAGTGTTCCAGTGAGGTACAACACAAACTGGAAGAACAGCACCTCCTCTTCTAACTAGTAGAGTTAATGAGTAACTAGTAGAGTTGATGAGTAACGAGTAGAGTTGATGAGGGGGAGCCAGTTGCGGTTTATTTGGACTTTCAAAAGGCTTTTGACAAAGTCCCACATAAGAGATTAGCATGTGAAATTAAAACACATGGGATTAGGGTAGTGTATTGAGATGGAGAAAAAAACTGGTTGCCTGACAGGAAACAAAGAGTAGGAATAAAGAAGGTTTTTTCCAAATGGCAGGCAGTGACTAGTGCGGTACCACAGGGATCAGTGCTAAGACCCCAGTTATTTATAATATATATTAATGATTTAGATGAGGCAGCTAATGTAATACCTCCAAATTTGCAGATGACACAAAGCTGGGTGGAAAGGTGAGCTGTGAGGAGGATGCAGAGATCCTTCAGTGTGATTTGGACAAGTTGAGTGAGTGTGCAAATGAATGGAAGATTCAGTGTAATGTGGATAAAAAAGAGGTTATCCACTTTGGTAGCAAAAACGGGAAGGCAGATTATTATCTGAGTGGCCATAAATTAGGAGAGGGGAATGTGAAACAAGACCTGAGTGGCCTCGTACATCAGTCATTGAAGGTAAGCATGCAGGTAACACAGGCAGTATAGGAAGCAAATGGCATTTTGGTTTTCATATCGCGAGGATTTGAATACAGGAGCAGGGATGGCTTGATGCAATTATACAGGGGCTTGGTGAGGCCACGCCTGGAATATTGTGTGCAGCTTTGGTCTCCTTATCTGAAGAAGAATGTTCTTGCTCTAGATGGAGTACAGAGAAGGTTTTCCAGACTGATTCCTGGGATGGCCAGACTGACATATGAGGAGAGATTGAGTCTATCAGGATTGTGTCCTCTGGAGTTTAGAAGAATAAAGGGGGATCTCATGGAAACCTATAAAATTCTAACAGGACTAGACATAATGCAACACATAATAGTATTGCAAATATCTTGTTCATAGTTCATGATAATAATTTAGATGCAATGTTTAGTTCTGGGAAGATGATTGTTATGAAGGTAAGGTAATTGACATGCTAGGCTTTAGTGATTGCCAGAACACCAAAATATCTGATTAATAGAGTCAGAACAGAAGAGATAGTGCTATAAATCAGCACATGGACTTACTTAGCTGGAGAAATTGTAACTGAGGGATAATTAGTTTAAAGTTCAGTTTAAGGATAGCCCAGAGTGAGGTACATTGTCATGGCAATGGAGGCTCTCTTATTTCAATTTATCTGGGTGTTTGCTGGGAGAGGATTTTAGTTGCAGCTTGGACCTGGCATGGTTTGCAGCTCACTGAGAGAAGTGAGCCAAAATAAACAAGTTTGATGAAGTTTCGCCATAAGCAGAATAAAACACTAACTTCATTCTTGACTGAGCGGAATGTGGGTGAGGCTGCATTTCAGTTTGAGTTTTGTGTGGAACAGAATCCAGAAGATTGCCTAGTTTTAAACAATCTACATTGGGTCTTATGGTGTCTTATTGTAAAAGCAAATAACCAGCAAATGAGCTTGGAAGAATTGGAAAAATAACCAGAGTAAGGAAATGAGGCTCCACAATCAAGAGAGGGTATATGAAAGTTTTACTTCTGAGAGTAGCTGGAGATGAGACAAATTCTCCAGAGGACTTTGGCATACTTAAAATTAGATCTGCAGAAGTAAATAACTTGAAAATTGATATGTCTTATAATTCTTGGACATAGGAAGTAAAACTCAGTGTGTAACATATAAGGTGGAACACCATCACCTACAAGTTCCCCTCCAAGCCACTCACCATCCTGACTTGGAAATATATCATTCCTTCGCAGTTGCTGGGTCAAAATGCTGGAAGGCAGCCCACCACTACCTTCTCAAGGGCAACTAGAGATGGGCAATAAATGCTGGCCAGCCATTGATGCCCATGTCCCATGAATGAATAAAAAATATATAGTTAGAAACCATATTGTTAAATTAACAGTGCTTATTTTGTTAAAGTTTTGTTAAAGAAAGTGGTATAGTTCCATTTTTTAAAAACAAGTGATTCGGATGTATTCTAGAACTCATGGTCACTGTTTACAAATAAAACAGAGATGAGGAAAACATTTTTCTCTCTGAGGATCGTGAGACTTTGGAATTCTCTTCCTCAAAAGGTGGTTGAGACAGAGGGTGGAATTTTCCCGTCCCGCCGGTCACAGGAATCGTAGTGGGCTGGACACAGGCCAGGCAAAGGCCTGTTAACCTCAGGTGGGATTTTCCAGATTTGGGGGTGAGCGCAGCCAGAAAATCCCACCCAGAGTCTGAATATCTTTAAAGCTACCAAATAAACCTGTTGGACTTTAACCTGGTGTTGTGAGACTTCTTACTGTGTTCACCCCAGTCCAACGCCGGCATCTCCACATCATGACTACCATCGACACCGCAAACTGCCGGCTCCAAGTGGAGAGGATCTCCAAGAAGATCGCGCATATCGACACAAACATCAAGTTTCTACAAACATGCAAGAAAGCAGACAAGATACCAAAAGGACTACGGATCACGAACCCACTCAGGTCAACCTATAACACAGACTACGCTGAGAGACTTTGCCGTCGCACCTCTCTCACACTCCTCAAACATCTCATACACCAGCTGTACAGCAAACGCCACAGCCTGGAAACCAAGATCGAATCCATATTCTCAACTTGCGCTCGGGACGCAGACCAGCTGCGAAACTCTGCCGAGCAGACGAGACAAAGGAACTACACCATCTACATGCACACCAAGAACAGGAAACTCGAGAAACTCGGCATCACCACCAGCAGCAACCAAGCCTCCCCCGGTGCCACAGTAGAAAACAGTACCACTGCAGGAAAGTCCATTGTCAACTTATCGGACTACACACTTCAGCCAGATGAAATCGAAGTTCTCAGCCGAGGGCTCGACTTTTGTCCCACTACCAAAATAGACTCCATCAGGCGAATGAGGCTGCGGGAGTTCTTCCACAAACCCCGAGAGGCCAACAGCGAACACAGTGAGACAGCCAATGAACCGGAAGAGCAGACAGAGAGATCCGCAGTGCTACCGAAGAGGAAAGAGTCAAATTGGACTCCTCCGGAAGGCCGCTGCCCTCGACTTGACATGTATGCCCAAGCCATCAGGAGGTGCGTCAACACCAAATTCATCAGCCGCACTCACAAGACAGCCCCGAACATCACCCAAGCACAACACAATGCCATCCGCGCTCTCAAGACCAACCGCAACATTGTCATCAAACCAGCAGACAAAGGAGGGGCCATCGTCATACTGAACAGAACGGATTACTGCAAAGAAGTGTACCGACAACTGAACAACGAGGAACACTACAGACAGTTACCCACAGATCCGACCAAAGAACACACCCGTCAACTCAACACTCTGATCAAAACCTTTGATCCGGACCTTCAAAACACTCTCCGTGCTCTCATCCCACGTACTCCACGTGTTGGAGATCTCTACTGCCTCCCAAAGATACACAAGGCAAACACACCCGGCCGTCCCATCGTTTCAGGCAATGGAACCCTGTGCGAGAACCTCTCCGGCTATGTCGAGGGCATCTTGAAACCCATTGTACAAAGAACCCCCAGTTTTTGTCGCGACACTACAGACTTCCTACAGAAACTCAGCACACATGGAGCTGTTGAACCAGGAGCACTCCTCGTCACAATGGATGTCTCGGCACTCTACACCAGCATCCCCCACGATGATGGCATTGCTGCAACGGCCTCAGTACTCAATGCCGTCAACTGCCAGTTTCCAGATGCAATTTTACAACTCATCCGCTTCATCCTGGACCACAATGTCTTCACCTTCAACAACCAGTTCTTCATCCAGACACACGGAACAGCCATGGGGACCAAATTCGCACCTCAATATGCCAACATCTTCATGCACAGGTTCGAACAAGACTTCTTCACCGCACAGGACCTTCAACCGATGCTATACACTAGATACATCGATGAAATTTTCTTCCTTTGGAGTCATGGTGAGCAATCACTGAAACAACTATATGATGACATCAACAAGTTCCATCCCACCATCAGACTCACCATGGACTACTCTCCGGAATCGGTTACATTCTTGGACACACGCATCTCCATTAAGGGCGGTCACCTCAGCACCTCACTGTACCGCAAGCCCACGGATAACCTCATGATGCTCCACTTCTCCAGCTTCCACCCTAAACACGTTAAAGAAGCCATCCCCTACGGACAAGCCCTCTGAATACACAGGATCTGCTCGGATGAGGAGGATCGCAACAGACACCTCCAGACGCTGAAAGATGCCCTCATAAGAACAGGATATGGCGCTCGGCTCATCAATCAACAGTTCCGACGCGCCACAGCAAAAAACCGCACCGACCTCCTCAGAAGACAAACACGGGACACGGTGGACAGAGTACCCTTCGTCGTCCAGTACTTCCCCAGAGCAGAGAAGCTCCGGCATCTCCTTCGGAGCCTCCAACATGTCATTGATGAAGACGAACATCTCGCCAAGGCCATCCCCACGCCCCCACTTCTTGCCTTCAAACAACCACGCAACCTCAAACAGACCATTGTCCGCAGCAAACTACCCAGCCTTCAGGAGAACAGTGACCACGGCACCACACAACCCTGCCACAGCAACCTCTGCAAGACGTGCCGGATCATCGACACGGATGCCATCATCTCATGTGAGAACACCATCTACCAGGTACACGGTACCTACTCTTGCAACTCGGCCAACATTGTCTACCTGATACGCTGCAGGAAAGGATGTCCCGAGGCATGGTACATTGGGGAAACCATGCAGACGCTACGACAACGGATGAATGAACACCGCTCGACAATCACCAAGCAAGACTGTTCTCTTCTTGTGGGGGTGCACTTCAGCAGTAACGGGCATTCAGCCTTGGATCTTCAGGTAAGCGTTCTCCAAGGCGGCCTTCACGACACACGACAGCGCAGAGTCGCTGAGCAGAAACTGATAGCCAAGTTCCGCACACATGAGGACGGCCTGAACCGGGATGTTGGATTTATGTCACATTATCAGTAACCCCCACAGCTTGCCTCCTGGGCTTGCAGAATCTCACTAGCTGTTCTGTCTGGAGACAATACACATCTCTTTAACCTGTGTTTAATGCTCCCTCCACCCACATTGTCTGTACCTTTAAGACCTGGCTGGCTGTAGGATTCGCATTCTAATCAGTATTCTGCAACTTGATTTTGTGTCTGTTTGCACTGTTTGAGAGCACATTTCCACTCCATCTGATGAAGGAGCAGTGCTCCGAAAGCCTATGGTATTTGCTACCAAATAAACCTGTTGGACTTTAACCTGGTGTTGTGAGACTTCTTACTGTATCTTTAAAGCAGCAGGGAGTAGATAAATTCCTGATAAGCAAGGGGCTGAAAGATTGTCGGGAGTAGGGAAGAATGTGAAGTTGAGGAAAATTGGATGAGTCATGATTTTATTGAATGGTGAAGCAGGCTGAAGGAGTCAAGTGGCCTACTCCTCCTCCTAGTTCATATATTTAGAAATGTTAATGGTCCTGAACTGGATCTTAATAAACATGACATTTGAAGGTGTGGAAACACTTTACCCTTACTTTTCAGAATGCTTCAGAATCCTTAGATAGCTTTCTATTTTCTTCACCAACTCTGTCAAACTTCTTCCAAACTGCTTCCAAATCCCCACACCACAAGACAGAAGTGATGTGTGGGAGGAAATCCAATTGACGTGCCCATTTGAAATGGAGAACCTACCCTCAGCAAGGGTAGGTGTATGTTTTACACGCTGGGCGTTCCAACCGACCAAAATAGTCAGAGGAAAATGGCAGGGGGTCAGGAATACGGAGAAAAATCGGATTTTGTCCGACCGAAATCTAAGTGTGGCCATTTTTACACTGAAACGCACCTCTGAATCCTGCAAAATATCAGCTCCACAGAGTCCAACTCTATAGTCTCCAGTTTCAGTTCATTATGAACATTCATTTAAACCAAATAACAAACAATGCTTTCATTGTAGCTGTGGCTCAGCATCTGGCATTGATTTTACAGCTTTCCTTAGTAAGTAATTGCATATATCTTCAAGAGAAAGATTTACAGGTCAGAGGCAAAGGCAGACAAGCTGTTAAATTAATTTCATACTGTGTAGGCTGTTTTCCACAAATGCTGCCCACTCCTCGGCTTTCTCCTAAAACAAACACTTTCACTTATTAATTTTATAAGACACAAACCTATGTCTGGATAAAAGATGTGTATGTATTCTGCATTAATATTTCACCCTGTCAAATATTAGAAATGTTGATCTCAAGTCTAAAATCACAAAAGGGGAGACGTATAACCTACACATTCATACCTTGTAGTAGAGCCTAGATTTACAACCACATATCTTAATTGCTTAAGCCTCGAGCAGAAGGGCTGTTTGCCTAGCCTGAAGACTATTCGCACATATGTGATAAAACAATGCGTAACATCGTAAATACTATGCTAACCTTCAACTCTCTGTCATCATCTGAGACGGAACTTTATGGTGAGTGTGTGATAATGGCTTACTGTTCCAGGAAAATATTTGTGATGGCAGTAGTTTCTTTGGTTGAATATGTGAATTTTCCTTGGTGGAGGAGAACTCAATTTATCGGTATATTAGAACTAATGGATTGAGTATGGCCAATGTTGCTCAAATTGCTTGCCCGTGGAAACATGTGTATTCCACGTTAATGCACTGCCCTGGCATTCATGCTTTCATGTTAAAAACTAATTGGCGGGAAAGTTGCAAGTGAACTCAGGATGCTTGATTTGTAAATCACTTCAATCTCCCACAATGTTAAATGATACTGAAGTCCCAGTGTTTCCTCTGTTCAAACCTCTGTGTGGGCTTAAGTGCAATATCTGATATCGCAATGCAGTGCCGAGGAAGAGCTGCATTATCAGTGGTGCCATCTTTTACATGAGACACTAAAATCAGCCCCGGTCTGTTGTTCAGATGGCCATAAAAGACCTCAAAGCATTCATTGAAGAAAAGTTCCATTAGTTGCCCAAATTTTCCTTTAACAAATTGAAACTCACCCAATACATGTTGTTATATCCTATCTCATGGTGCATCACAATCCGCTATCATTCCTATGATTGTGAAGTTTCACAATTCTCTGATGCAACAATTTCAGAATCCTCAAACTTATCAAATAATCTCTCTATGGCCTCATTCCACTCAACCTCTACAATTTGTTCGAATTCAGGAGTGTCAGAATCAATTAACCCTTTCATTATCAAGTTCAGAAATCATTTAAAATGATATCCTCGTTGGTGACAGTAGTTATATTTCTATTCAGAGCTTGACACGTGCTAATATTTGAGTAGTGGTATCAAATCGCAGCAACATTACTGTTATACCCTGAGTAGAAGCACAATCTTTATGTAACTACTTCTTGATGGGCCCTTGATATCATGCCAATGCAGCACATAAGACTTCTACAATCTCAACGCTCAGGGTAGCCTTTTTATGTTTTCTTTACAGCAAAGCCTATGGAGACTGATGTTACCCAATCATTATCTCTCCATTAGGGCGGCACGGTAGCGCAGTGGTTAGCGCTGCTGCTTCACAGCTCCAGGGTCCCGGGTTTGATTCCCGGCTCGGGTCACTGTCTGTGTGGAGTTTGCACATTCTCCTCGTGCCTGCGTGGGTTTCCTCCGGGTGCTCCAGTTTCCTCCCACAATCCAAAGATGCGCGGGTTAGGTTGATTGGCCAGGTTAAAAATTGCTCCTTAGAGTCTTGAGATGCGTAGGTTAGCGGGTAAATATGTGGGGGTAGGGCCTGGGTGGGATTGTGGTCGGTGCAGACTCGATCGGCCGAATGGCCTCCTTCTGCACTGTGGGGTTTCTATGTTTCTATGATTATTTTAATGGCCCAATTACAAAATTGAATACAGCCTGTAGGGAGTTAAACAGTTCACCCTATGGAGAAGCATAGAGTCACTGACAACAATTCAGGATTTCTATGTGTATGTACATCCAGTTGGACTCCAAAAGTTGCCATCAGTTTCAGAAGAGTAATGACAGTGAACACCAGCAGCTTTGCTGCTATTACTTACGTGAAATTTCAGTTGGTTAGTTTGTGCAAATTGTAGTCTTTATTCAAATTCATTTTTGGTGTCCTGACTTATAACCGGAATTGTGACATTTCATTGCTACTTTTTCTCACATTTGAATCTTCTGCTCATTACTTCTAATCGTCTTTCACAAGCATCAGTTTTTATTTTCATTAATTTACATTAATGAGAATTGTAACTGTCGCTTAATAGAGCACAGAGCCTTGGAGGATTGGATTGCCCAAGTGATTGCTAAACCAGGTCAGAATCTCAGGATCTCTGACGTCTCACATTCAGACTCCCATCAGCTTATAAACATTCCAGTGCCAAGTTTGACTAAAGTGAGGCAAACATGAGGCCTCGGCACCCAGTTTTCTTGTCTAAGATCCAAAGAACTATTGTTTTCTCTGCCCTCTGACTAACCTTCAGATTCTACTAAGATGTTTATCTTTTAGTTCTCATGCAGCAGACTGCTTGTTTTCATGCTCTGCTAGATTTCATCTGAACTTTCCAAACCTTCGGCGTAAATAGAACATTTGGTCATTGGAGGTCCAAATCACTATTTCCCATCTAGTCACCTCCAAGCTGTTGTTATCCGGGGTATATTACAAGAAAGATCGAAAATAATATACAGTATGAGATTCAGTATAGCAATGAACTGAAAGAAGCATACATTCAGTCATAACATTTAAGCACAGCAAGAAATCCTGATGTATGGATTCCCTAGAATTGTTACAGACCTCATTTTTCAATTCTGGCCTCTTTTGCAATCCCCATTTCTCAGCTTCAGCAAAGCTATCAGTGATTTCAGTACCATACTTTGGAACATTCCTAATGTTTCTCACCTTATTATTTATCGGCTACCCCTAAACACCTCCTAAAAACCTTCTCTTTGATTGTGCCTTTTACCATCAAACCCAATCCTCCTCTCTTCATCTCCTTGTCTCGAAGCATTTTTGCAAGTTACTGAGTATTCCAATGCTCTTGAGTTCAGACTCCCACTTGGTGATTGCCCCTTCAAGGATCGATCTGCAGAGTAAGGGTTACATGATGTGGGGAAGCAATCAAGGAGCAGGGTGGGGTATCACCCTAGTAAGTGTGGGCTTCTGTACTCAGAGTCATCTTCAGAGCTAATTGCAGCCATGAGGCTGGCAGCTTCTGTATAGTTTTAACTTGTAAATGACAAGTTGTGTTTTCCGTAAACTGGCGAATGAGCATCTTTACATTCGACGCCGATTGTGAGTATCCAGTTTATGTTGAAGATGAGTGAAGTTGAGAAAAGAAAAGTGTACTTACCAAAATGCCCTTTTTGGATGGATGGATACATTTGACTTCTCCATGGAGGACTGGACACAATAGATAGAGCGCCTTTGGCATTACTTCCCAGCGAATGAAATAGGAGAGGAGGCAAATCGCATGGTAATTCTCCTGAGTGTGTGTGGAACCCAAAATTATCATCTCATTCACAGTCTCACAGAGCCAAGCACGCCCGACTCCAAGTCATTCAATGGTCTCGTGCAATTGGTGAAGTCACATTTCCAGCTAAAACCATCAGTCATATTCCAGAGGTTCAAGTTTAATTCAAGGGGGAGAGCCCCAGGCAAAACAATTGAGATTTACATCAGTAAATTGAAACAGATATCAGAGTATTATGGAATTGGAACCATTATGAATGATATGCGCGAGGTGATTTAATGGAGATTACTTGCAGAGGTTGATATAAATTTTAAACGAGCAATGAAGATAGCGCTGGCAATGGAAAGTGCTGAAAATGGTGCAAAAGAGCTCGAGAGTGTAAAATGGCATCAATTACCAGTTAGGGTGGGAACCTGCAGTCAGCAGTCGCGCCAAAACTGAAAAAGCAACTGCAAGGCGGTAAACGAGTTCGGCCATAAATAATTCAAGAAGATTTAGAAGAGATAATCTATCAGCAAAGTTGGAAGCAGGATATTACAAATGTGGAGAGATCCAGCCCCCTGATTCCAGCAGATATCAAGAGGCTGACTGTTTTCTTATCATTGTAAAGGCCACTAAAGGCATAGGTGTAGAGCCAAGTCAAGTCTACTGAGTAGCTGATTAAATAATACATCACCAGTATATAATGTAGAGGAATCTAGCAACAATGACTTAAATCTTTTATCACTGTTTAATTTAAAAGTTTGCAAGATAGCCCCTATTACTATAATGCTCCACGTAAATGGAAAACACCTTAAAATGGGAGTTGATGCAGGGCATCAGCTACTGTGATAGGTGAGCATACATATCGGTGCTTGAAAGGAGTTCAACCATTGCATTTGAAGTGTATTGCAGCCAAAATAACGGGCGGATTTTACGATCTTGCTGGGGGGAGAGGGTCGTAAAATCCCGCCCGAAGCCAACGGAGAATTCTAATTCCAGAGTGGGCGAGGTGGTAAAATTCCGGCCAACAATTTATACTGGAGAAGTGATAAAAATAGTGGACACTGCAGTGGTACTTGTCAGCTATGGGCAAAAATCTGTCCAACTCCCAGTGACATTTCAAGGAATGTCTGTCTAGAGTTCTACAGGACAACGTTCTGAGCAGACAGGGAGGTGTTGGTCGGTTAAAGGAACCGTGGTGCACGAAAGCTGTGCGGGACCTAGTCGAGAACAAAAGGAAAGTGTACAAAAGGCTCAGAGAGCTTGGCGAAGATAGGGATTTAGAAGAGTATACGGCTTGTAGGAAGGGACTAAAGAAGGAAATTAGGAGAGCCAGAAGGGGTCATGAGAAGGCCCTGGCAGGTAGGATTAAGGAGAACCCTAAGGCGTTCTATAAATATGTGAAGAGTAAAAGGATGAGACGTGACGGAATAGGGCCTATAAAAGGTGAAGGCGGGAAAGTCTGTACGGAACCAGTAGAAATGGCAGAGGTGCTTAATGAGTATTTTGCCTCGGTTTTCACAGAGGAGAAGGACCTGGGTGGATATACTGCGGGCGTGCGGTGGACTGAAAGGACTGAGTATGTGGACTTTAAGAAAGAGGTTGTGCTGGAATCTTTGAATGGCATCAAGATAGATAAGTCGCCGGGTCCGGATGGGATGTACCCCAGGTTACTGTGGGAGGCGAGGTAAGAGATTGCAGAGCCTCTGGCGATGATCTTTGCGTCGTCGATGGAGATGGGAGAGGTGCCGGAGGATTGGAGGATTGCGGATGTGGTTCCTATTTTCAAGAAGGGGAATAGGGATAGCCCAGGTAATTACCGACCGGTGAGTCTAACCTCAGTGGTTGGTAAACTGTTGGAGAAGATCCTGAGGGACAGGATATATGAGCATTTAGAGAGGTTTAGTATGCTCAAGAATACTCAGCATGGCTTTGTCAAGGGCAGATCGTGCCTTACGAGCCTGGTGGAGTTCTTCGAAAATGTGACTAAACACATTGACGAAGGGAAGGCGGTAGATGTGGTTTAAATGGATTTTAGCAAGGCGTTCGATAAGGTCCCCCATGCAAGGCTTCTAGAAAAAGTGAGAGGGCATGGGATCCAAGGGGCTGCTGCCATGTGGATCCAGAACTGGCTTGTCCAAAGGAGGCAGAGAGTGGGTATAGATGGGTCTTTTTCTAAATGGAGGTCGGTCACCAGTCATGTGCTCCAGGGATCTGTTCTGGGACCCTTGCTGTTTGTCATTTTCATAAATGACTTGGATGAGGAAGCGGAGGGATGGGTTGGTAAGTTTGCCAATGACACGAAGGTTGGTGGGGTTGTGGAAAGTCTGGAGGGATGTCAGAAGTTACAGAGGGACATAGATAGGATGCAAGACTGGGCGGACAAGTGGCAGATGGACTTCAACCCAGATAAATGCGTCGTGGTCCATTTTGGTAGGTCAAATGGGATGAAGGAGTACAATATAAAGGGAAAGACTCTTAGTACTGTAGAGGATCAGAAGGACTCTAAAATTGGCCCCGCAGGTGGAGGAGGTGGTTAAGAAGGCGTATGGTGTGCTGGCCTTTTCAATCGAGGGATTGAGTTTAGGAGTCCGGGGATAATGATGCAGCTATATGAGACCCTCGTCAGACCCCACTTGGAGTACTGTGCTCAGTTCTGGTCACCTCATTACAGGAAGGATGTGGAAATGATTGAAAGGGTGCAGAGGAGATTTACAAGGATGTTGCCTGGATTGAGTGGCATCCCTTATGAGGGTAGGCTGAGGGAGCTCGGTCTTTTCTCCTTGGAGAGACGAAGGATGAGAGGAGACCTAATAGAGGTGTATAAGATGTTGAGAGGCATAGATCGGGTGGACTCTCAGAGGCTTTTTCCCAGGGTGGAAATGTCTGCTATGAGAGGACACAGGTTTAGGGTGCTGGGGGGTAGTGTGGTGAACCATCGTTGGTTCCCACTGGATAGTACTGAGCCTGGGGCTGGCCAGTACTACAAGGATGTACATATGTTACTGTTGGGTTGTGCTATTGTTGCTGTTGGGGTTAGGGTGGGGTTGTTACACCTTTGTACTGTAGTGTTGTGGCACATCCCAGTCGGGCTCCGCCTCCTGGGAGAGGTATAAGAGTCCCTGCTCTGGCCAGGACCCCTTCAGTCTGGGATAGTGTATATAAGTTCTGGCAGCTTCATTACAGTAAATAAAAGCCTTTCATTTACTGAGCTTCAGGCCTCATGTTTGAGTAGCGCATCAGGTAGGTACAGGGGAGATGTTAGGGGTAAGTTTTTCACACAGAGGGTGGTGGGCGAGTGGAATCGGCTGCCGTCAGTGGTGGTGGAGGCGAACTCAATAGGGTCTTTTAAGAGACTCCTGGATGAGTACATGAAGCTTAATAGGATGGAGGGTTATAAGTAGGTCTCGAAGGTAGGGATGTGTTCGGCACAACTTGTGGGGCTGAAGGGCCTGTTTGTGCTGTAGTTTTTCTATGTTTCTATGTTTCTATTATAATGACAGGCAAAGAATCAAGCCATCTTGGCTGCAATTGGCTTAAGGAAATCAAGTTAAATTTGACTGAGATTTTCCAAGTGCGAGAAGGAGGACTGCTCAAACCGATAAAGAAATATGAGAGCATCTTCAAGGATGAATTAGGCAAAATAAAAGGCGTGCAAGTGAAAATCTATGTGGATCCAAAGGTGACTCATTGATTCCTTAGGACACGGCCATGAAAGAAAGTAAATACTGAATTAAGGTGATTGGAAGAACCGGATATCATCCAGCCAGTTCACTTCTTGGAATGGCAGCACCCATAGTCCTCATATTAAAACCGGACAAAACTGCATGCATTTGTGATGATGATAAGTTAACAGTTAATCGGGCTGCCAAGTTGGATAGATATCTTGTAAATCAGATTGAAAACCTGTATGCAAACCTGGCTGGAGGTCAACCTTATACAAAGCTGGATATGAGTCATGCATATCAGCAACTCGAATTAGACAACTCTTCCCGAGATTATGTCACAATAAACACACACAAAAGATTGTCCCAATACACGCGCCTGCATTTTTGCTTGTCTTCAGCAGGTGCAATTTTCCACAGGACAATGAGATTCTGCTGTCGGGACTGCCACGAGAAGTGGTAGTTGAATTTGTTCTCATGACTGGATTAAAAGAAGTCGAGCATCTAGCAAACTTAGAGGAGGTGATGAAGAGATTTTGAGAGGCTGGAGTTTGCCTAAAGAAAGAGAAGTGTACTTTTCAAGCCACTGAGGTAACCTCCCTGAGTACTGTGTAGCTGCACAAGGATTACATTCCATGGAAGACAAGGTGAGGGCCGTAAAGGTGGCACCAGCCTCCAAAAACACAGCTGAACTGATAAATTACTACAGGCGTTTTGCACAAAACTTATAGACGTGATTGGCCCCCTTGCACATTTTGCTAAAGTAACATTCGCATTGGTTTTGGTTTTGCAAGATTCCCTGGAAAGAAACTTTCAACAGAGCAAAATAACTGCTGCATTCTTCAAACTTGTTGGTACATTTCAACCAATCTAAGGAACTGATGTTGACATGCAATGCCTCTCCATATGGCATTGATGCGGTTGTGTCCCATGAGATGGGCGATAAATCTGAAAGGCAAATAGGCAATGTGTGATGAAACTGTACTATTAATATATTTTATGTTTTGAGGTACTGTTTTAATCATAGAATCATAGAATTCATACAGTGCAGAAGGAGGCCATTCAGCCCATCAAGCCTGTACCAACAACAATCCCATCCTGGCCCTATCCCCGTAACCCCACATATTTATCCTGCTCATCCCCCTGATACTAAGGGCCTGATTTTACCATCGCATTGCGCCCATTTTCAGGCGTGGAATCTTGGTAAAGTTGGGAGTGAGGCGAGTAGCGCGATCCGTACCCGCCTCTGCGCTGATTCACCCTTTACCAAGGCCTGGAAATGGCCGCAATTGGGACCGCACCCAAAACTGGTGCAACGGCCATTTAAACGCATTTGCATGCATTTAAATTGACTTAATGGGCTGCATGCCCCATTTTACCGGCACTTCCCCATTGCCACTGCATTCAACCATCCAGAATCGGCGCAAAACAGACATGCTCCATAAAAGTCTGATTCAGGCACTCCAGTTAGTGAGGAGGTAGGTGCCGAGTGTCCGACGGTTCTCCACTTGAGATCCATGGGGGGAGGGGGGGAAGTTGGGTCCGTTGCCACTCTGCCTGAGATCAGTTGGGGGGGATGGGGGGTCCACTGCCACATTAGCTGAGATCAGTGGGGGGAAAGGGATGGTCTGCTGCCACTCTGCCTGAGATCGGTGGGGTGGAAGGGGCCTGTGATCAGTCTGGGTGGTGGAGGATGGGGGGGATAAGGGGATCAGTAATGTTGTGAGGGTGGGGCAATGTCTGTGGGGGCCAGAGGGAGGCATTGCCTGGCCTGGGAGGGATGTGGCAAGGGAGCAGCATTCTATCATTTTTTTTCTGCGCATGCACTGTTGGAGGCTCCGATCGGAGCTGCAGAGTTTCGGGTGCATTAAGCCCTGCCCACAGGCTTGTGCAGCGCAATTCAGACAGGCGTTTCTGCGGAGGTAGGCGGGATTCTCGCATGGTGGTCTGCCTCCCTGGGGCCGGGATCCAGGATGTCGCTAGTCGCGTCCCGGAAATCCTGAGGTGGGAGGGAGAGGAGCCTGAGGTAGCGGTACATATTGGTACCGCTGATGTGGGTAGGAAGGGAGAAGGGGTCATGAAAAGGGAGTACAGGGAATTAGGGAGACAGCTGAGAAAGAGGAAAGCAAAGGTAGTAATCTCAGGATTACTGCCTGTGCCACGGGAAGGTGAGGGCAGGAATGGAGTGAGGTGGAAGATGAATGTGTGGCTGAGGGACTGGTGCAGGGGGCAGGGATTCAGGTTCCTGGACCATTGGGACCTCTTTAGGGGCAGGGGTGATCTGTATACAAAAAACGGGTGGAACTTGAATCACACGGGGACCAATATCCTGGCCGGTAGGTTGGCTAAGGTTACTGGGGAGAATTTAAACTAGATAGGTTGGGGGGAGGGGAGCTAGAAGAGTTGACTAGGATCAAGGAACTAATTGATGGGGTGGAGGATGCAGGGGTAAGGGGAATTACAAAATTAATGGTAGAGGAGAGGGTGCAAGTGAATGAAGGCGGTAATTTAGATAAGGGAGTAGAGGGAGAGGGTGTTCGCGACTCATCAAAGCGGGTCCAGATAAAAGCTGGAATAAGGACACTTTGCCTGAATGCACGAAGCATTCGGAACAAGGTAAATGAGTTGATGGTGCAAATCAGCACGAGTGGGTACGATCTAGTGGCCATTATAGAAACGTGGCTGAAAGGTGACCAGGACTGGGAGATGAATATCCAGGGGTATCAGGCGTTTAGGAAGAATAGACAGGAAGGAAAAGGTGGTGGGGTCGCGCTATTAATAAGAGATAATATCAGGGTAGTACTGAGGGATGACATAGGCTCTGAGGAACAAAACGTGGAATCATTATGGGTAGAGATGAGGAATAGTAGAGGGAGAAAGACACTAGTAGGTGTGGTATATAGGCCCCCAAATAATAATGTTGAGGTAGGGAGGGCTATAAACAAGCAGATAAGGGATGCGTGTAAAAACGGAACGGCAATAATCATGGGGGACTTCAACATGCACATTGACTGGCAGACTCAAGTCGGTAAGGGTGGAATGGAGGAAGAGTTCTTAGAATGCTGTCGGGATAGTTTCCTTGAACAGCATGTTACGGAACCGACGAGGGAACGAGCTATTTTGGATCTGGCATTGTGTAACGAGGTAGGTAGAATTAAGGATCTTATTGTGAAGGACCCTCTTGGGTCTAGTGACCACAATATGGTCGAATTTCTGATTCAGATGGAAGAGGAGAAAGTTTGGTCCCAAACCAGTGTCCTCTGTTTGAACAGAGGGAAATATGATAGGATGAGGGATGAATTGGCTAAGGTAGACTGGGAGAGCAGGCTGGCAGGTAGGATAGCTGAGGAACAGTGGAGGATTTTTAAGGAGATCCTTTTCAGTTCTCAGCAAAAATATATTCCAGCAAAAAACAAGGATTGTAAGAAAAGGGAGAACCAGCCGTGGATAACGAAGGAAATCAAGGAGAGTATTAAAATAAAAACAGCTGCGTACAGAGTGGCCAAAAATAGTGGAGAAACAAGTGATTGGGAAAAATTTAAGAAACAACAAAGAGAGACTACGAAAGCGATAAAGAAAGGAAGGATAGACTATGAAGCTCGGCTAGCAATTAATATAAAAAATGATAGTAAAAGTTTTTATAAATATATAAAAAGGAAGAGAGTGGCTAGAGTGAATGTTGGACCCTTGGAGGACGAGAGGGGGGAGTTAATAGTGGGAAATGAGGATATGGCTGAGTCTTTAAATAAGTTTTTTGTGTCGGTCTTCACGGTGGAGGACACAAATAGTTTGCCAAATATTAACGATAGAGGGTTGGCAGCAGGAGAAATACTTAATACAATTAATGTTACCAGAGAGGCAGTGCTGGGTAGACTAATGGGACTGAAGGTGGATAAGTCCCCGGGTCCGGATGGAATGCATCCCAGGGTATTGAAAGAAATGTCAGAGGTAATAGTGGATGCGTTAGTGATTATTTATCAAAACTCGTTGCATTCTGGGGTAGTGCCGGTTGATTGGAAAACGGCTAATGTTACGCCGCTGTTTAAAAAAGGAAGGAGACAAAAGGCGGGTAACTATAGGCCGGTCAGCTTAACGTCTGTAGTAGGGAAAATGCTGGAATCCATTATTAAAGAGGAGATAGCAGGGCATCTGGATAGAAATGGTTCGATCAATCAGACGCAGCATGGATTCATGAGGGGAAAGTCGTGCTTGACGAACATGTTGGATTTTTATGAAGATGTGACTAGGGCGGTTGATGGAGGAGAACCGGTGGATGCGGTGTTTTTGGATTTCCAAAAGGCGTTTGATAAGGTGCCCCATAAAAGGCTACTGAAGAAGATTAGGGCACACGGAGTTGGGGGTAGTGTGTTAAAGTGGATTGGGGACTGGCTATCCGACAGGAAGCAAAGAGTCGGAATAAATGGGTGTTTTTCCGGTTGGAGGAAGGTAACTAGTGGCGTGCCGCAGGGATCGGTACTCGGGCCGCAACTATTTACCATTTATATAGATGATCTGGAGGAGGGGACGGAGTGTAGGGTAACGAAGTTTGCAGACGACACAAAGATAAGTGGAAAAGTGAATCGTGTGGAGGACGGAGAAGATCTGCAGAGAGATTTGGACAGGCTGAGTGAGTGGGCGAGGATATGGCAAATGGAGTATAACGTTGAGAAATGCGAGGTTATACACTTTGGAGGAAATAATAACAAATGGGATTACTATCTCAATGGAAACAAATTAAAACATGCTACCGTGCAAAGGGACCTGGGGGTCCTTGTGCATGAGACGCAAAAGCCCAGTCTGCAGGTACAACAGGTGATCAAGAAGGCAAATGGGATGTTGGCCTATATTGCGAAGGGGATAGAATATAAAAGCAGGGATGTCTTGATGCACCTGTACAGGGCATTGGTGAGGCCGCAGCTGGAATACTGTGTGCAGTATTGGTCCCCTTATATGAGGAAGGATATATTGGCATTGGAGGGAGTGCAGAGAAGGTTCACCAGGTTGATACCGGAGATGAGGGGTTTGGATTATGAGGAGAGGCTGAGGAGATTGGGTTTGTACTCGTTGGAGTTTAGAAGGATGAGGGGGGATCTTATGGAGACTTATAAGATAATGCGGGGGCTGGATAGGGTGGAGGCGGAGAGATTCTTTCCACTTAGTAAGGAAGTTAAAACTAGAGGACACAGCCTCAAAATAAAGGGGGGTCGGTTTAAGACAGAGTTGAGGAGGAACTTCTTCTCCCAGAGGGTGGTGAATCTCTGGAATTCTCTGCCCACTGAGGTGGTGGAGGCTACCTCGCTGAATATGTTTAAAGCGCGGATGGATGGATTCCTGATCGGTAAGGGAATTAAGGGTTAGGGATCAGGCGGGTAAGTGGTACTGATCCACGTCAGATCAGCCATGATCTTATTGAATGGCGGGGCAGGCTCGAGGGGCTAGATGGCCTACTCCTGCTCCTATTTCTTATGTTCTTATGTTCTTAATTCGGAATCACTGATATTTTTCCAGGCAGAGTGCGTATGTGAGTGCCTGAGAACGGGTCTAAAATTCGGATCTGAAACACTCCCAGTTTCAAGTTCACCCAGCGCTTACAATAAAAATGGTAAAATAGGGTCCTAAGGGGCAATTAAGCATGGCTAATAAACCTAACCTTTAAGATTCAGTTGTTTTCTGCAAGGGAGTTGGTTTATCTGTAGGAATGCAACAGGTACTAAGAAAGCAGGATAGTTTGGAATATGTTACTAGTTACAGTTAATGCACCTTTGTTAATTTAAGTTCTCATGGGGTTTCAGACTAGGTTGACCGAATCATGTGATATTAGGTTAATGGGAGGAGCTAGGCTTGTAGCAGAAAAAACAGTTTCATTTTCATTTTACAGAAAGTGCAATTGCTGGAGAGGAATGCATAAAGAAAGTAACCTACAAACAGATTTGTCTCTCTCTCCCTCTACAAAATCTCTTTGGAAGTTCCAAAGCTGTTAACCCAAATGTGAGCAAATACATTTGGATTTGCTAACTATATTTTTAAAGTGGGGTTTAAGTCTGTAAGAGAAATATTGCTCAGTTGAACTGAATGGTAATAAGTTAGAAGTTAAGCGTTGTTTCTTTTCATGTTTAGAGATTGCTCAACTGTTAAGAATTAAACTGTTTCACTTTGTTAGAGATACACTTAAACTGTGTTATGAATAAAGCTTGTTTTAATAAAATGATCCCGAATTTGTCAGTGGAATCACCCCTGAGGCGAAACACCCTTTTCTCACAATTATGCCAAAGTAGAAAAAATGTTGGGGTCTAGTTTGGCTTCAAAATATATCTTGGGGTTTCCTAATATATGTCTCAAGAACCCTTTCAGAAGCTGAAAAAAGCTACTCACAAATTGAGAAAGAAGTACTGTCAATAGTTTTTGGTGTCAAGAAATTCCACCAGTACTTACATGGAAGGCACTTTACCATTGTATCTGACCACAGACTACTCTTGGGTATTTTTAAAGAAGACATGACTATTCCACCAATCACATCAGCAAAAATTCAACACAGAGTGTTGATTCAGTACAAATATACACTCAAGCACCAACTTGGAACACACATAATGAATGCAGATGCACTTAGCTGCCTACCTTTACAAGAAATTGTTACAGCTGCTCCATTACCACAGGAAATTGTCATGGTGTTGACTTTTTTGGACACGTTGCCAGTCTCAGCAAAGCAAATTAGGTACTAGACCAGTCGGGAACCACGTCTGTCCAAAGTGAGTCACAAGATACTTACAGGTTGGGCCAATTAGCCAGTTTCTGAAGAAATGAAACCATTTGTTACCCACAAGGATGAATTGAATTGCCAAGAAAGCATCAAGCACTGGGGAGCAAGAGTAGTCACCCATGTACTGGGCAGAGCTGCTTCTAATGGAATTACAGTGCCAATTGCAGCAAAATTTGCCTGCTCCAGCCCAATTCGATTGGCCTGGCCAGCTCTGGGTCTGAGTCCATATTGACCAAGTTGGTCCATTCATGGGCACAACATTTCAGCTCATTCTTGATGCATTTTCTAAGTGGATGGATGTTTTTGAGTTGAAGTCTCCTACATTGTACGCTACCATTGAAAAATTATACCAATGTTTTTCTACTCACAGAATGCCTGAAGTAATAACGTCTGACAATGGAACTGTATTCACAAGTGCTGAGTTTCAAAAGTTCACCACACTCAATGGTATGAAGCACAATAGAACTGTGCCCTACCACCCAGCTTCCAACGGATTAACCGAGTGAGCCATCCAAAGTTGGGCTGAAAGAAGCAGTCAGGAGGAATCTTGGAGACCAGAATCTCATGCTTCCTCTTGGCCACTGGACCACTCCACATGCAAAAACAGGAGTCTCAGCAGCAGAGTTGTTTATGGATCATCATCTCAGAACAAGACTGAGTCTCATGTTTCCAAATTTGCCAGGGAGAGGCCAGCCAGAGTTATCAGAAGGCAAATCATGATTCACGTCAGTCAACATGGCCATTTATGGTGGATGATACCATGTATGTGAGGAATTTTGGCAATGGGGCTAGTTGAGTCCCTGGGGTCGTTGTCTCTATAATTGGACCCCTGTCTTATCAACTGGACATAGAAGGAAGGATCATCCAAAAACACATTGATATTTGGGGAAAAGAGACACGCCCCAACAACCAGTTTTGCCATTAGAAAATGTTGCCGACTGTTTTCGCACTGAAGTTCCTGGTCATCCTGGACAGGCACAACTGAAATCTCCATGGAAACAGATGGTGTTATAATTCAGGTTAGAAACCCCAAAGTATTCTGTGAGGTCCACCTGGATCATAAGTTTTGTACTTTGAAATTGGCTAGGGTAAGCATGAGGTATTTCACTTCAGGTATGATTCAAATAACCCACTAAGGAGCTTTTATCAAACAAAGTTTATTTCAGTATACAGTTACGATTTATAGAAAAACAATTAGCAATAACCTTTACCAATTAAAAAGAAGAGAAACCAATCATTATATTGTATAAACCTTAACAGCTAAATACCATTTCAACAAAACAAATCCCATGAACAAGATATTTGCCACAGGTTTAACAAAGGAAAAACTAATGCTCATGCGATACTGGAACTGAGTCCTTTGGTTGGAGAATTGAAACCCTGACTTCTCAGCCTTGTAACTTCTAGCCAGACTCTGAATACACCCAGAACAGTTTGAAGTCAAAACAGCTTCCCAGAACACTAGGGAGATAGAGACTCTTGGCAAGCTAACCACCAACAGCAGATTTCCCATTCCAAGAAGGCAAGAAGCCTTGCTTTCAGCTAACCGGCAGAATTTCCAATAGCGGGGGAGAGAGAGAAACACTGCTTTCAGTCTGTTGTCCACTCCCTTCTAAACTAAAACAAAAAATGAATCCTTAGATTTTTTTCCTGGGGAGGAACCACCTGACTTTGACTTATCAATCAATGTCCCTCCTCACAATGCAAGGTCATAGAAAATCCCAGAGTAAAAAGAAACAAAACCCCATTTAAACCATTGAAGTAGCAATGAAAAGATTTCCAGCAGAGGGCCCAGAAACAATGAGAGAAAAAAAACTGTAAAGGTCTGCTTACAATTGCAGAGGACATGACTAAATAAAGAAACTTCTTCAAGGTACACTAACATCACAATAAAACTGAACAGGCACCTGTCATTGTGGTTTTGGCTGACAGCAATCCTGTGGAAGTACCCCAGACAGAGGAGTTACATCATTCCACAAAGAATCGAAAAGCCCTGAAACACTTAATTGACTAGCCTCATGTACTAAATGATTAATTATCTTGGACTGTGTAAATTAAGCATTGGCATTTTATAAAAGGACTTAGAAGGGGAGGGGAAAACTCATTATGCCTTAAGTTCTGGAATTCCACTCCACCTTCATCTAACTACTTCACCATTATAGCTCTCTCTTTTCCTTTAAGACACTTCTTAAAACCAACATATTTGATCTAAAATTCAGTCACCCGTACTAGTACATCCATAAGAACATAAGAATTAGGAGCAGGAGTAGGCCATCTAGCCTCTCGAGCCTGCCCCACCATTCAATAAGGTCATGGCTGATCTGATAGTGGTTTAGTTCCACTTACCTGCCCGCTCCCCATAACCCTTAATTCCCTTATTGATCAGAAATCTATCTACCTGTGACTTAAACATATTTAACGAGGTAGCCTCCACTGCTTCAATGGGCAGAGAATTCCAGAGATTCACTACCCTCTGAGAGAAGAAGTTCCTCCTCAACTCTGTTCTAAACTGACTCCCCCTTATTTTGAGGCTGTGTCCTCTAGTTCTTGTTTCCTTTCTGAGTGGAAGGAATCTCTCTGCCTCTACCCTGTCTAGCCCCTTCATTATCTTATATGTCTCTATAAGATCTCCCCTCAGCCTTTTAAACTCCAACGAGTACAGTCCCAATCTACTCAATCTCTCCTCATAAGCTAACCCCCTCATCTCCGGTATCAACCTGGTGAACCTTCTCTGTAATCCCTCCAAGGCCGATATATCCTTCCGCAAATAAGGAGACCAAAATTGCACACAGTACTCTAGTTGCGGCCTCACCAGTACCTTGTACAACTGCAGCAAGACCTCCCTGCTTTTATACTCCATCCCCTTCGCGATAAAGGCCAACATTCCATTTGCCTTCTTGATCACCTGCTGCACCTGCAAACTGAGTTTTTGCTTTCGTGTCACATTTAAATTCGATAGCAATCTTGTGAATCAGATTGGGACACTTTACTACATTAAAGATAAAACTATACACTGATAGGGTTAACTGCGACACACTGTGCAGTCCATTTGACTCCTACTGCTACTGCTCTGGTCAACTCATGGGATATTAAATGAGCTATGTAAATGTTGCTGCTACTATTGCTCAGCATCTCATGTGAATACGTGATTGGAGTCCTGCTCAGCTCCAGCTGTGAAAATGACTGGTTTGATGTTTGTGGTCATTTTTCCCTTAATCTGATCCTGCAGGACTCTGTGCCCGTTCATTTTAATAGATGAAAAATCTAATAAGAGGCAGTTAACTTTCTCATTAATGTAAACTGGGTGAAATAAACGTTGATGCTTGTGATACACGATCAAAAATATGAAACGGAAGATTCAAGTATAAAGTAAAAGGAAATGAAATGCAGCAAGTCCAGTTACAAGTCAGGGCATCGAAAATTAATTTTAATAAAGAGTTCAATTTGCATAGACTAACGGAATAGCACTGCTGGATACAACGGCTGCAATTTTCCATTAGTAATGACAACAGTCCTGTTGATATTCACTATCATTATTCTTTTGAAACTGATGGCAATGTTTGGGGTCCACACATGTACAGTTAAACATAGAAATCCCAAATTGCTGCCAGTGATTCTATACTCATGCATAAGGTTCCCCAATGAAGTCCCCACAGACTATAATCAATTAGAAGTTATTGAACTGACAAAACCTTCCACTGTTACATGTAAATTTTGCTTTAAAAATGTGAAAAAATTATAAATTGCTGAATGAGGTGCAATTGGATTTTGGCACAGTAGTAAGTTGCAATTACTGTCAAACAACCCCACTGGAAAAACATTTTTTTTTTCTTGATAAAAAAATACATATTTTAAAAATAATATTTTTTAAGTTTGTTTTTTATTCTTCCTGAATTCCACCCTCGAGTCAATTTTTATATGTCACAATTTCTATATCGCTCTCTGTAAAATGATATTAATATGTGAAGGATCATCTGCATTATTCTTCCTGGTTTGCTGTAAGAAAGAATTTTTCAATGCGATTGCAGAGTCACTTGATGATACCACTGACTTTGCATGCCAAGAGATTCCCTCGACTTGGGGCCAGATGCAAACTAACATCAGGATAAGAAAGCAGTAGATCCATGACTGTGCATGTTCTTCTATTGATGTAAATGTTCTAACCACACAACAAGAATTAGTAAAAAGTAATGTGGCTCAATTAGGTAAAAATGGTTTGGGCCAGTATTCTTATTTCCAGGTTTTTACCGGTGTTCCATTTTAAGGTATACAAGACCAGTTCAGACATTCCGGGGGTCTTTAATAGAAGATAGGACTATATGCAGATAGTGTTAATTGAGAGACCATGTGCAGTACATTTGATTTCTACTGATGCTGCTGTTGTAAACCGAATACAACTCATGGGATTATTAAATTACATCCTGTTGTGCTGGTATTGATTAACAAAAGTTTAAGATGAGCCTCTTAAATTGTTCATGCACAACATATCGCAGCAGTGAGCAGCTTATCAGGAAAACAGAGGTCGTTTTACGTGATCTATAATTGTATTGTTAAATATTAGAAATAATGTATAGATTTAAGTGGGTTTAATTTAGTGTTTTGGGGTAAGATAGCATAAAGTTCTAATTAGAGTCATGTTAAACAGAAGTGTTTGCATGTATGTGGGTTTTTGTTTCAGTTCAAACTGTGTTTCTATTGTGCTGAGAGAGTTTATAATGGGAAAAGTAAACATAAGCTTAGAGGAGGATTGAGGTGTTGCTTAGCAATCAGGTCACTTTTAGGGAGAAGACTTTTTTGGTTTAATTTTAACTGGAACTCAGAGTTGGAGAGAGTGAACATCTCTCACAGCTTTACTGGAAGAAAAGCCATACGATGGAGTAAAGAGCAAAGAAGGCAAGTACCAGAAATTTAAAGAACATCGAGCTAAGGAATCTAGAGAAATGAAGAAAAGTTTCCAAGAAGTCTGAAGTTAAACTGGAACTAGAACAGGGTATTGTTCATTGAAACCACGGACAGAGCTGAGAAGGAGTTGGCTAGTGGGAAGCCAGAAAGATATCTGAACTGGTTCTAAGGTTTGTGATATCTTACCACAGGTGAAATAATTGTAAAGCAAACAGTGACTGGATCTCATAATTTATGTAAAAACATTCAAGACAATGGAATCATGAACGGAGAGTTGGAAAAACTGGATATGGATCTTTGTTAAAACAGGGAGAGAAAGCCTTGTTTGAAAGGATAGTTGGAAAACCTGGATGTGGATCCTTGATGAAAACAGCTGAGGGAAGGCATTGTTTGAAAGAAGATTTTAAAGCATGTCTTTTTGAGAGTGGTGTTTGCAAATACTCATATTACAGTCATCTGGGGGGAGTTTGAAGAGAAATCCATGGAAGATTGATTGAATGACATCTGCCACTTGGCTTCAGAGTGGAGTTTTATCCTTGCAATCTATGTACATCCGTGAAGGTAAGTGGGGAGGTGGGGGGGAGGGGGGGGGGATGAAGGAGTTTTATATTATAATCAGAAGTTTCATGTCTAATAAATGTTTTTTTCTTGTTGTTAAAAACTAATTGGCAATTCTGTGACTCTATTCTTCCGCGTTTTCTAAAATAAAATTACGGTCTTCTGAGCCAGAGTTCCATTCTGAGACTTTCCTGTCCAACAATAACACCAACTGAGATTGTAAAAGCTTTCTCTGAGGTAAGCGGCAGGTGCTATTGTTAGGCTCCTGACTGAAAACTCAAAGCCTATGTGAACCTATAGGTAAATGCTTCTGCTCTTTCTGGTGGCAAACCTGAAGGCAATGAGAGTATTTAATTAGGTGGGATGGTGATATTCCTGAACCCCGCTGCCTCCCCGCTGTCTCCAGAATTAGGTTTACTCAGTCGCAGATAGGCCTCTTGCCATGCAGCATACATGGCAGCTAAAACTGTGCAGCCAGTTTGTCACCTAGCTGTTGACCCACTGCACCTCTTCCTTGCAATCCTGACACGTGAATCCCCTCCCCACATTGCTTAGCTGTAATCTCGGTCACTCCACAATCCTGGGCCTCTGGTGTCTGCCCTTCTGGCAGTAGCCATGACCTCCTCGGTGGTATTGCTGAGCACAACAGCAGCAGCAACTGATTGGTTCGCAGTTCCTGGTAGGCAAGACTTCTGTAACCGGGGTCTCAATTTCAAAGGAAGGCCACCACTAGCCTCATTGCTGCCTGATTGGTGTGTGGTTTGGCAGGCCTTCCCAAATGGATACATCACAGACTTTTTGTCAGCTCTTCAGCCAGCAGACTCCATGCCTCAACAAGTTTCAACCCTATGCTGAAGTTCTTGTTCTATCCATGTAATATTCTATGAAGCAGCAATTAATGCTATTTATAGTTTCCATAAATAATAATAGCCTCCAATGCATTCTCATGTTTTTTGGATTGTGCATGCAATCTATTTAGTTGCACAGCCTCTTCAATTTATTTTTATGTGGGCACGCATGCACAGTAAATTAAAGGGGCTAACTTGTGTGAACTTCCAGGTTCCTGCATAGCAACGTGCAGGCAGCAGTTTGGAGAGAACATGGGTCACCTTGCCTTTTCATCCATAGATCCTCAGGGCGATATGTAGGCTCTTCAATTAGAAGATCATTGACCTTTATACAGACTGACTGAAAAAGGATGATTTCACTGATTTTATACCTGCAAATGAATTATGTCCTCCAGTACTCTTCACCAGAAAATGACTAAAACATTGCCACTTCATACTGTCATTCCACTACATGCCCAGAGCATCAAGAGCAATTGTTTCAATCAAATAGTTCACAGTCTAGCTAAAATTCTTCTACTCACAAGTTTAGAAATAGAATTCCAAAGTGGGCGTCTGATCTTCTGCATTTGTTTCACAGGCCATTCATTTGATCTAATTTAATGAAGTGTCAAAATACGACCTAAACACTAGAATTTTATTCACACGCCATTAGTAATCAACACAATTATTTGCTCTGTTATTGAGAATGGCTATGGTTAGACAAGTTGATTGCATTGTCACATAACACTATGTAGTTATAGATAATTAATGGAATACATGAAATTGTATCATTGTTCCAGGCAGAAAGCAATTTCTTTTCGTTTTGCCTCTGAGACGTCTTGAAATGATGTAAGATTTTTAAAATAATTTATAAAATATATTTTCTGTTCTTTTCCTGAACACTTGCCACTGGTAAAATTTGGTCATCTATAAAGGCAAAGGTCAAACTGTTACTGAATTTTTCATTAATTAGATAGATGATCGGACTTGAATTGGTACTGGATTCGTTTGTATTTGACTCAGAGATTTCAAAATGGAGATGCCTTCAACATTTAATTAGTTAAGTGTTCAGGAAGAAGACAGAAATTCAGCTCGTTTAGCATTCTTGCATGATCCTCACCATCAAGAAGAAAGTATCATTCATGAGTCCAAATGATGCTGTTAAATTCTGCTAAATATCTGTGAGATACTTAATGGAATCATGTGGGTGAATTATACAGGGTTGACAAAAGTCCTGTTGCTTGAGATTAAAAATGGCAGGCAGTCCCGTTTCAACTGGCAGTGAAATCCTGGGAGACATCGGCTGGCAGCTCAGCAGTCTCACAAGCCCTACCTTAAATGTGGCCATTCGAAAGGCAGCAGTTGCATGAAGAGATTGTCCCAATGGTCGCATGCCCTCAAAGAGGGATATGTGGGGGTGGGGAAAGCTGGAACCAAACAGGCATGCCCCAGCAGTAGTGTGGTGGGGGTTAGGGGGAGAGCGGGTTTGGTGGTGCTTAGGTACCAGTGGTGTCATTGCTGCACCATCAACAATTACTGTCAAGGGGACCCTCTAAAGGGGAAAGCTTCTCCCTGAATCCTGCTCGGAGGTCATCACGATAGCCTGATGAGTTATCATAAAGGCACCAGGAAAGTGAAAACACCAGCTAAGCCTGATGGTTAAAAAGGCTAACTTTGTATCAGGCTAAGCACTATGGGAGCATCAGAGAACAGGACGTGCAGCTATGGAACAAACACGAGAATTGATAGAACAGTGGCTGTTACTATGCAGTTAACAGACAGTGATGGTCCACAAATTCCTGTGTGTCGTGTTCCTGAGAGAATTATGACTTCCTGATAGAGGCAAGACTCTCAGTATCCATGACCAAAAGACAGTGATTATTACCTATCCTTGGAGCACGTGACTGGAAGCATCGCCAGTACCAGCAGGATCTCTTTAAGGAGAGACAAAGAGACATCGGAAGCAGTAACTCGGGATTAACCACTGTAGAAGCAAGACCCCGAGTCTGGGATTTGGAGACATCAAAACAAAACACATTCATAGGGAATCTGATCAGTTTGCCTCACCACTGGTATTATCTTTAACTTTAAGTTGTGAGTTTGGATATTTTGTGCAATTTTGATACCTTTTGAATACATGTGTGTTGAACAGAGTAGGTCAAAGATTAGTTACTTTGGGTGTAACAAAGTAAAGTCAAAGGTTAAATAATGTGTGTATAACGAAGTTTGATGCTTGGTACAATTTTGTGGTAACTTGGTACAGTACAAGAAAGGAGATTTGTTGGACAATAATTCAAGAGTGTGAGTCTTTGCCCATGGTGTCAGTTGATCTGGGTAGAGACCAATGCCAGGTTTCATTGTGCAGGCTTCCCATATGACAGCCAATACCCTAACATGGAAAAGAGGCAAGAGGTAATCCTTAATTGTCCATGTCAGTAGTTTAATTGAGCACTGGATGGGCTAACTTTCCTGCCATTGTCAAAATGGCCTCCCATACCCAAGGGGCTGCTAAAAACTTAGTCATGGGTCTTAGAATGGTTACAAGATGGGAAGAGACCATACAGTCCATTGAATAATAAATGCAATTGACTCATATTAGATATAGCAGCTCAAAACTGGACATCTATGAGGTGCTCTGGGTTATTGGCAGCAAGAGTATTTTATTCAAAAAGAATCTGAAACCTGACAACCCAATATATTCCTCACTCTACCTTGATGGTAATGGGACCAAGCTAGGAGACCAACCCTGGTTCAATGAAAGGTACAGGAAAGCATGCCAGGAGTTTCACTAGATATACCTAAAAATGAGGTTTTAACCTGATGGAGCTATAACACGGGACTATCTACTGCAGATGTGACAGTCAGAAATAAGCAATTTCAAAAACAATGTGAAGTTTTTTTTAAAATCCTTCAACATCCAGAATAATAGAGGACAATTAAATAACAAACCGAAGGATGAAGCTTCAAAATCATCCCCATCCTCAATGACACCAGAGTCAGAGACAAGTCTGAAGCTTTTGCAAACTTCTTCAGTCACAAGTGCCAAGTGGATGATTCATTTCAGCCTCCTTCTGATATCTGCAGCATAATTGAAGCCAGTCTTCAGCCAATTCACTTCATTCCATACGATATCAGGAAACAGCTACAGACTAAGGGTCTTAACAGCATCTCAGTTGGAGGACTGAAACCTTGTGCTCAGAACAAACCATACCCTTAGCCAATCTGTTCCAGTACAGCTACAGCACTGGCTACACAATGTGCAATATCATCCAGGAATGCTCTGTCCAGAAAATGTGGGATAGATCCAATCTGGTCAATTGTGATCCAGGGCAAACATGTTTATAGTTAGTGTCTGTGGTTTGAGAAGTGTTGGCTCAGAGACAGAATTGCAGACATTATGATACATTAGGGAGGGGAAGGTTACAGAGACACTTTGTACCAGGAGGCAGTCATACCGCTCAGCATAAGGTTTTCTGATTTTGTCAGGGACAGATGGGTGTGACTGTGAATGAGGCAGGTATGGGCGTCCAGAATGTAGTAGTGGAGGAGCTTCAGCTTTGCTGTTGTCCAAGAGGCTCAATGTTCTTGCAGCCTGAATGGATGAAGGTGGTGGCTGCAGCGGGGTAAGAAAACTGACCATGGCAGTATGGCACAGGAAACCATTCAAGCGGGGGAGTTAATAAGAATGTAGTGGCACTGGGGACAGTATAGTCAGTGGCATAGACAAGGTTCTTTGCAGCCAAGAGCGGGAGATCAAGGTTGTGTTGCCTGCCCGGTGCCAGGGTTTGAGACGTTTGCTCTGGGCTGGGGGTGAACCTGCAGTGGGAGGGGGAGAATCCAGTGGTTATGGTCCATGTAGGTAACTATAACATAGGTAGAATTCAGAAAGAGATTCTGCTGAGGGATTATGAGCTACTAGGGGATAAATTAAAATGTAAACCCTCAAAGTTAATAATTTCTGATTTATTATCTGAGCCATGAGCAAATTAGCATAGGGTAAATCTGATTAGAGAGTTAAATGTGGAAGAAATGGGTTTCTATTCATGATGCACTAGCACTAGTACTGGGGAAAGTGGGAGCAATACATTTGGGTCAGTCTATACCTAAAACATGCAGGGTAACTGTTCTGGCGAGTTGTATATTAGGGCATTAGAGAGGGATTTAAACTAAATAGTGGGGAGAGGGATCAAGTTTGGAAAGATGCGATAAATTAAACAGGGAAAAAAAGAGAAAAAAGAGCAATGTAGGAATAAGACAAATGTTGATCAGAGCGTGGCAGGAAGGGACAGAAAGTACAAACCTAAGAGTGCACCAGCAGATAAGACTAGAAGTTACAACAAAAGTAAAAAGGCAGGACCCAAAATTTTGTGTCTGAAAGTACATAACATTCGTAAAAAAACAGATGGATTGACAGCACAAATAGAAATAAATATGTATGATCTGATAGCCATTGCAGAGACCTGGCAAGATGACAAAGATTGCGACCTGAATATTCAAGAATACGTGACATCTAGCAAGGCCAAGAGGCTAGGAAATGGTAATGAAGGAGCACTGTTCATTCAGGATAACATTGGTACGAGAAAGAGATGACCTTAGTTCTGGAGATCAAGACGGAGATTCAGTTTGGGTAGAAATAAGAAATAGTAAAGTTATGAAGTCAGTTGTGGGGATGGTTTATAAGCCCCCTAAGAGTTACCATAGAAAAGGAAGGAATAATGAGGGTTTGTGAGAAATCTATGGTGATAATCATGGGTGATTTTAAACTACATAACGTTTGAAGAAATCAGATTGGCAAAGGTAGCCTGGATGGTGAGTCCATAGCTTGTTTTCAAGACAGTTCCCTCAAGCAGCATGCCCTAGCTCCAAGTACAGAGTAGGCTCTACTGGATCTGGTAATGTGCAGTGAGACAGAATTAATTAACAACCTCATAGTGAAGGCACCCCTGGGTAGCAGTGATCATAATATAATTAAATTTCACATTCAGCCTGAGGGAGAGACAAGAGGATCTAAGACTAGGGCAGGGATTTTACCGGCTCGTCTAGCCCATCAATGGATGGAGCGAGCTGGTAAAATCGCGCGAAAGCCGAGAAACCAGGATCACACCTGATTTCTTGGCTCTCGCGATTTTACGATAGCCGGATTTCCAGCGAGGCCAGCCACTCACCTGAAATGGGTGAGAGAAAGAATAAATTATTCAAATTTATTTAAATAATTATTTGCATCTGTTTAGTGAGTCTGATGCTCAATCGTCCAGGCACACTTGCCTTTATGGGCTTGCCGGGAGAGGTTCTCTCTGGCGAGGATAATACCTGCTCCCCATGAATGGGGAACAGTTGTGTTGGCCTCGCTGGAGGAATTGGAGGCTATTGAGGCCTGCCGGGAAGGCCAAGGACAAGGATCAGGTGCCCCTTGGGCAATGCCAGCTTGGCAGTGCCACTCTGGCACTTTGACACTGCCAGCCTGACACCTGGGCAATGCCCAGCAAGCACCTCCCACTGGGTGGTGCCAAGGGGTGGGGCATATGGGGCAGGGCGTATGGGGTAAGGGCCTATGGGGGCAGGGCCAGGGGTGGGGCCTGAAGGTGGCGGCCCGATCGGTGAGGGAGGGGAGGGCACTGCGCACTCAGCAGATGTGATCAGACTGTGGGGGGAAGGGGGGCTGCTGCCGCTTTGCAGATGCAATCAGATTGGGGGGGGAGTGGAACAATTGGTCTGGGTGGCAGGGGGGGAGGGGGTGGTGGGGGCTAGATGTCTGTGCATTGTGGGGCTTACGATCAGCCACAGGCCCCTGCGATTGCAGGCAATGGGAGCTTGTTGAGCCTGCAGCAGCAGGGTTCTGACAGCTCTCTCTCTCTGTCTGTCAGACTCCTGCTGTTGGAATTACACATGTGCAGCATCAGAGGTCTGCACATGCACAGTAGCTCCCTCTACAGGCTGGGTGGCGAATTAACCCCAGCCCACTGCCTGCAGCAGCTTGAAACAGTCTGCACCATTTTTCCAATGACAAAGTACGTAAGATTGGGTATGAAAACTCACCCAAAAAATGGATCAGGAACTCTCCCATTTTCACACTAGCTGCATACTTAAAATCATTCCTGTAAAATTCCGCCCTGGTGCTTTCAGTTTAAATCAGGGCAATTACGAGGGCATGAATCCAGAGCTAGCTAAAGTTAACTGGGAGAATAAGTTAAACGATAAATCAGTGGAGATGCAGTGGCAGACATTTAAGAAGATATTTAAGAATACACAGAAAAGATACCTTCAAGTGAAAATGGAACACTCCAAGGGAAGGACGCAGTACTTGACTAACATCTTTGCATCAGCAGTCAGTTGCTGTGTGCCCAGGTTTTGCACATCGGTGGCAATTTTGAACCTATGTCTTTGTTTGAGTTTCAGTCGACACCTTATGGACTTCAGTGCTCAAGCTTAATTGTTGGGCTTCCTTAGTTGCTAATTCCATACAGATCATGACTTCCAAAGCCTTTAGATTTAAATTGTTTTCTGGATAGCTTTGCTTCTTAACTAACATATTAGCCTGTCTCTAATGGTGCCATTCAAGTCATCCCCAAATTCAGAGTATTTTGCAAATTCCTGCAAAGTAGCTATAAACTGGGTGACTGACTAACCTTCTTGTTGGTTACATTTATGGGACCTAAACTTCTCGGCGATGTCCACAGTGTTGGGTGAGAAGTGGCCCTGCAATATCTCCAAAATCTCATCGCAGTTTTTCAAGCCTGGTTTTTCTATCAGCACAGTAAGAAGTCTCACAACACCAGGTTAAAGTCCAACAGGTTTATTTGGTAGCAAATACCATAAGATCCACATCATGACTACCATCGACGCCGCAAACTGCCGGCTCCAAGTGGAGAGGATCTCCAAGAAGATCGCGCATATCGACACAGACATCAAGTTTCTATCCACATCATTTTCTATCAGCACCAGACTTTGCAAGAGATTCAATGATTTCCCCCATATGGTACTTAGGAAAGTTGGGACTGCAATATCTGCTGCAATTTTGTTTGCTTGGACAAAGTATTCACGTTTTTCAGTGTATGAGCTCCACCGCTCAGTGTTTTCATCATATGGTCCAATGGCAGCAAAAACTCCTGCCATTTTTACAATGGGTAGGGCTTGTATAAGCACAATGTGCCACAAAACTTTTAGCACTATCTTGCTTCTTTTTCTTTCAAACAAGGAAATCCTCAGCTCAGCCTGTTTCCTTCTGAATTTTGCAACACCTCCAGCTTTAACCTTATTGTTGCAGGGTACTTGCTACTCACAGTGCTCCCTGTATTGTTCTAGATCTTTCTGGGCAGAGCACGTGGCAAGCTTCTTTTTGATGTTGTTTTCTCCAAATCATTTGTTTTAATTTAGGTTCCTCAGATGGCTGCTACCTATTTGGCACCCCCTCCACCCCCCAGCAATATTTTTATCTTCTTAATCCTTTTTGGATGTCTACAGCATGGATCAATGATTTTCCCATATTTTCTTTATTTCTCTGGGAGTCTGCCAGCATGGCTCCAACCTCATTGCCAGTTTTCTAAAAGATAGGCTTGCAGACTGCAAAGGTACAAATAAACAAGAGCTTTATTGGAAAAGTGTTTATTCTCCAGGCTATTAGGATAGACTGCCCATTTGCCCATGCAAACAGCCAATGACGTCATCAATATGTCACGTGATCGGACTCTTCAAGTGATCTTGTTCCAACTGGGAACAAACATGAAAACAGAACACATGACATCTTTGTCAATCTTTCCATAGTTCTGACCTATCCCTGATCTTCTATTCTGCCCACCCCTCCCTCCATAAATAATTCATTGCATTTCTATTCTTCTTCAGTTCTGTAGAAGAATCATGTGGACTCGAAACGTTACTGTGTTTCCTGCTCCACAGATGCTGCCTGACCTGCTAAGTTTATCCAGCATTTTCTGTTTTTAATTCTGATTTCCAGCATCCATAGTATTTTGCTTTTATTCAAATATATTCTGCCCCTGACAGATCCAGGACATCCTCTCTCCTTAGCAATTCTGCCAACCCTCTTCTGATCCTTCCTTCCCTATCTTTCCTGAACACACAGTTTCCAGGAATATTTAATAGCCAGTCATGCCCTGGGCCAAGTCTCTGTTATTACCATGAGTGGCTTGAGTCTGAGATTGCGATTTCTGCTGCTATCATACTACTCTTGGCTGTAATAGATTGATATGCATTGTGAAATGAGAACAAAAATGATAATTGAAAATAATCTTTAGATAAGAAAAATCTATCAATTTCAGATTTTATCTATACAAATGATGCAGCTTCAGTTGCCAGTTTTAGATAGAGTGTCAAACATATACTACCCTGCGTGCAGCAGATTTTTCTGTAAATCACTTTTAAGGTTACACTTAATTTTGCAAAGTTCCCGAGCTCTAGACTCACCAACCAATGGAAATTGTTTTTCTCTATATAGCCTATTATTTCCTTTTAATATTACTTTTAATTACCTCTTAACCTTCTTGATTCCAGGGAATACAACTCCACTTTATTTAATCGCTCTTTGCAGTTTTACCCTTAGAGTCCAGGGATAATTTTGTTAAATCTACACTGCCCTCCAAGGAAAATATATCTTTCCTAACAGGTGGTGCCTAGAACTGCTCACAGCAATCTAAGTGTGGTCTAGTCAGGGTTTTTAGTTGAAGCATGACTTCTACCACCTTTTATTCTCATCCTCCACATAACAAAAGCGGCATCCCATTAGTCTTTTTGATTATATTCTGTAGCCATTCATTATACCTTAATAATCCATGTACCTGAACTCCCAGAATCTCTTTTTTTCTAGCTTTGCACTATTTACAAAATACTTCATTCTAATCATTACCACTATGAGTCGTATGTCTTCTGAAAGTACTACTTTATGGGCTAGATAATGTGCGTTTGTCATTTGACTCACGGGGAGGGAAGAGTACTTCTCCATGCAAACACCTATGATATTGTATTTAAAAAAGTCACCATAGTCCCAGATGAATGGTAGTGATTTAACCTGAGGATCATCACACCTCAGACAAGGTTGAGAAAGTGGGCCTTCATGAATAACCTCAGCCAGTATGGGAATTGAACTCGTGCTGTTAGCACCACTCTTTATTACTTACCAGCTGTCCAGCCAATTGAGCTAAACTGACCCTCAAATGTATTGTATTCCCATGACTCGACAACACAGTCTAAATTTTAGAATATTAAGAAAGATTTATCCGGTAGTATTAGCAGCTCATTGTTCTTGTTCCCTATCTTTAAAAAAAACTGCAGCCTCTGTCAAACCCTAAACCCAATATAAAGCTATTGACATTTGTTCCTTAACTTTTCTTCAAACGATTTTGAAAATTCAAATGATCAAAAACTGTTAGATGCTCAAAATGGATATTCCAGTCGTTCAGCTGTTGAATGGTACTGACACATTCAGTGTGAAGTTGTGCACACTGCTGTAAGTAGGCTATAAGACTGAGTCATAGCTGTGGGTAACAGTAGTAATCTGAAGTCGAGGCATATCAGAAAGCCTAGTACATGAAGTCACAACTTTCATTAAAATACCAAAGGACACACACAAAGATTGCAATGGGTAAATTTAGTGACATACAAAATATTTGGGATCTTTTGTTTGAAAGTTAATTTTGTTTTTTTTAGAAATTTCATTTATTTAATCAGAAAATTTGCAGATGATTTTTGTTAGAAAACACTTCGAATGATCTGCGATGTAAAGATGACACATGCCAGCTGGCAGTGTGACAGGCAAATCACAAAAGAATCATTGAAACTCCTATTAGAATGTCGCCTACTGGTCACAGAAATATGTGACAGCAAAGTGAAAACATTTCAACAATGCAATGTTGAGATAATAGTTTTCAATGAACTGAGTGAAAGGAGTACTGATTTTAACATAGAGATTGCATCATACGCAAGGACAGGTTTTACAAATTCATTTCCCCGTACAAAGTTTCATTCACTGCGGAAATAGAACAGAGATTTATGCTCAGAGGTCAGCACATCCCAGAAGATGTTCAGTCAATCATTTTAATGGCTGGAGTATCCTGCAGGAATTGCTGCTGACTGCTGCACCTGTATTCCTGACACATGCTTCTGGTGCAGGAATTTCCATGCCTGGAATACAAATTTGTAAATCTATCTTACTGTGTTCAGCATTTTGTAAAATAAATGGAGTGTGGTGTTGTAGGTGCCATCTTTCAGATGAGATGATAAACTAAGGCAGCATCGCCACTTCAGCAAAATGCTAGGATCCCGGGCACTATTTCAATGACAATAAGAGGTCTTGAAATTCTTTCAGTGTCCTGGCAATGCTCTTGCCTCAATCTTCACTACCAAAACAAATAATCTCCTTGATCTTTATGAGCACTGGATCCAAACACTTCGAAATAATTAATTGTATATGAAATGCTTCACAACGTTTCTGGAAATATCATGATCTATATAAATGTAATTCTTTTCTTTCCAAATACAAAGGCCAAAATGTTATGGCTATTCACGGTGATGGGGTTTTCCCATCCCGCTGCAGTGATCGGAGACTTGGCTAGGTGCAAAACTCTCCAACTTTGCTGCAGCGGGAGTGTGGCCTGAATGGCTGGTAAGATTGCACCCTATCACAGAAAAAGAGGCTTTCAGAGTTCACACATGAAGGCTATGCAAATATGGAGCCTAATGCATGTTTGAAACCCCTCTAACAAAGTTAATTTGCCCTGAAACAGCCAATGGCAGGTTGACTGCGTTCAGGAAAAGCTGGCCGGCATATGGCCTAACCAGCAGAGGTTAGAAGGGTCACTGGTGATTGGCACCAAAAAGACGTTAGTTGAAAATACTTCTTTGATATGGAACTGCATCCACAGCTGTGCTGAAAACCACTGGTGGCCCCTTTCTACTCCCAATTGTTCCCCTCTGTCCGGGTTATCCTTCATCACAACCGCATTTTAGGAAAACTCTGGCATGTAGCCTATCCATGAATGTGAATGATAGACTGTACCCTGTGAGCTACTCTCCCCCAAAAAACTGCAAGCACCAGATTGCAGAATCATTCTCATGTCATACAGAATTATACATTCTGGAGTTTTTTTCGAAGAAAGTAACATACCCACAAGCGTGGAGCTGACACTGATAATTTGAGAGGACAATGTTGTCTCAAACCCCAGATGTGGCACTAAAAGCATTCCACAGACTGTCATCCATTGAATCTCTACAGTGCAGGAGGCCATTTGGCTCATCAAATCTTACTGATTTCTGAAAAAGCACCTTACCCATGGCTACTCCATTGCTCTATCCCCACACATTTACCATGGCTAATCCACCTAACCTGCACATCTTTGGACTGTGGGAGGAAACTGGAGCATTTGAAGGAAACCCACACAGACATGGGGAGAATGTACAAACTCCACACAGACAGGTCACTCAAGACCAGAATCGAACCCAGGCCCCTGGTGCTGTGAGGCAGCACTGCCAGCCACTGTGCCACCCTGCTACCTTTCTAAATATTCTAGTGCCATGGAACCACTGAACAACAATAATAACAAGGCAAGATAGACATTGGCATGATAGGATGCTGCTGCACATTAGTAGTATTTGACTACCTATGGAGAATATATCAATTGACAGAGGAGCTTTTAGTATTTTTATAAAAATGGGAGGTGTTGAAGGGGGTTTTCCTTTCATTTCAAATGTTATCATTATTTAGTTTCTTTAGATAGCCCTAGCTATGAAATTAAACATGGAATTAATGGATAACCACACCCCACCTCATTGCCAAAACTGTTACTACACTTTTGGAAAATGGGCTGCAATGTTTTGCAGTCTCCCCCAATTTTTTCAGCCTCACCTGAGATATATTCCTATGACATAATTTCTCCCTTGTGTTTGTCTTCCTTTGTCACAGTTCAACATGCATTTAAAAAAAATGACAAATGCAAAATTAAGATGCAAATGGAATTGTTGGGTGAAGGTTTTAACAACAGGGTCACAGGAAAAAAATGATTCTGCAATAGATATTTCACTTGGATAACACTCTGTGGAAGATGGAACAGACATCTTTTATATAGGCCATTTTATAAGAAAAATTAAACATGCAATGTTTGTTATTAATCACTTAAACAGATACAGATAGATGTAAACATCTTCAACGTAGCCTGCTGGTACTAAAATAATGAATGATTATGCTGTAGATAAATTTTACATTGGCATTAACCCTCTTCTATCCCAATTGGAATAGTAAGTCAGATAGGTATGACAGGAGAAATATTTAATATCAGACCAAGATGGGAGAGTCCTAGTGATCTTACTATATGATTAATATTTTTTGAAGGGAGGATGGGAGATGCACAGTGTTCATCCACCAGAAGGAACTCTTTGGTTGTGGGCAACAAAACTTACTTCAATTTATAAATCAAAGAAAAAGGTTGAATTAAGAAACGTCATTACTCAACTACTTGAGGCCTGACCCTGGACCATTCCAAACTTCCCCCAATTCCCAACAGATTCTTACTTATATTGAGTTAGCTGACCACCACATCATTTTGTCATTGGTTACATAGTTTACTGGGTTAGCTGACCCTTACAGCTTGTCACCATTGGTCAAACTATAACAGATCCAATGTTATCATTGGTTACATCCTAACATGATGTGGAGATGCCGGCGTTGGACTGGGGTAAGCACAGTAAGAAGTCTCACAACACCAGGTTAAAGTCCAACAGGTTTATTTGGTAGCAAATACCATAAGCTTTCGGAGCGCTGCCCCTTCGTCAGATGGAATGGTTATCTGTTCTCAAACAGTGCAAACAGACACAGAAATCAAATTACAGAATACTGATTAGAATGCAAATCTCTACAGCCAGCCAGGTCTTAAATGTACAGACAATGTGGGTGGAGGGAGCATTCAACACAGGTTAAAGAGATGTGTATTGTCTCCAGACAGAACAGCCAGTGAAATTCTGCAAGCCAAGGAGGCAAGCTGTGGGGGTTACTGATAATGTGACATAAATCCAACATCCCGGTTTAGGCCGTCCTCATGTGTGCGGAACTTGGCTATCAGTTTGACTCATCGATCAACAGTTCCGACGCGCCACAGTGAAAAACCGCACCGACCTCCTCAGAAGACAAACACGGGACACGGTGGACAGAGTACCCTTCGTCGTCCAGTACTTCCCCGGAGAGGAGAAGCTACGGCATCTCCTCCAGAGCCTTCAACATGTCATTGATGAAGACGAACATCTCGCCAAGGCCATCCCCACACCCCCACTTCTTGCCTTCAAACAACCACGCAACCTCAAACAGACCATTGTCCGCAGCAAACTACCCAGCCTTCAGGAGAACAGTGACCACGACACCACACAACCCTGCCACAGCAACCTCTGCATGACGTGCCGGATCATCGACATGGATGCCATCATCTCACGTGAGAACACCATCTACCAGGGACACGGTACCTACTCTTGCAAGTCGGCCAACGTTGTCTACCTGATACGCTGCAAGAAAGGATGTCCTGAGGCATGGTACATTGGGGAAACCATGCAGACGCTACGACAACGGATGAATGAACACCGCTCAACAATCACCAGGCAAGACTGTTCTCTTCCTGTGGGGGAGCACTTCAGCAGTCACGGGCATTCAGCCTTGGATCTTCAGGTAAGCGTTCTCCAAGGCGGCCTTCACGACACACGACAGCGCAGAGTCGCTGAGCAGAAACTTATAGCCAAGTTCCGCACACATGAGGACGGCCTAAACCGGGATGTTGGATTTATGTCACATTATCAGTAACCCCCACAGCTTGCCTCCTTGGCTTGCAGAATTTCACTGGCTGTTCTGTCTGGAGACAATACACATCTCTTTAACCTGTGTTGAATGCTCCCTCCACCCACATTGTCTGTACATTTAAGATCTGGCTGGCTGTAGAGATTTGCATTCTAATCAGTATTCTGTAATTTGATTTCTGTGTCTGTTTGCACTGTTTGAGAACAGATAACCATTCCATCTGACGAAGGGGCAGCGCTCCGAAAGCTTATGGTATTTGCTACCAAATAAACCTGTTGGACTTTAACCTGGTGTTGTGAGACTTCTTACTGTACATCCTAACACACAGGAATAGACACATTTTAAAATAGGCACATATGACCTCTACACTTAAATTAAAAACTTACTTTGAGCTGTTTCACTGCCAATGCCAGTTATGAATCCTCATTCTCTTTGGAGGTGATGTGACTAAGATAATTGCAGTGATTGTGGCAAATTTAAATGAAACCCTTACAGAACAAATAACCAGCAGATTTTCAGTCAGGTAAATGGCAATGAGGAACAAAGTGCTCAACAGCAGGTCATAGGGTAGGTTCAGCTGCAGTTACTTTATTATTACAGGAGCAACTGTAAATGAATGGCTGATGTAAAAAAAATGACACAATGATTTATGCTCGTTTTAAAATCAAATTCTTTGCACTTGCCGTTAATCACCTGGACTAACAGTGACAGCTATCAGCACACTTAAATATGACATAATAATGATGAAATGATGATTACTTGCGATCAATGGAGAAATATTACATCCAAATTAAGATCCTGCCTATAAAAGTATTCAGCTGCCAAACACCCAGCCCTGAGTGCTGCACAAAGTACTTAACATTGGGCAGCACCTATGGAAATATCCTGTAACATTTACTTTGTTCCTATAGTACGCCAGAGGAAAATATGAAAGAGTGATTGTTGGTGTATAAAACATGCATTGGTTCAGCATCTTTTGGTCGTGAAATAAACTGTACTGTCCATTTGGACAAATGGTGGGAAGGTATGTCATTGCTATGAAAGCAACATTGAAATGATATGATGAATGTAAAGCTGTCACTCTGATAAGAGTTCCTTATATATACATATGGATGTCAATAGCTCGTAATCAATGTTACTGCTTACATGTAAACATAAATTAGCACTCTTAAAAGCAAATACACAAAAGCAGCCTTACTGGCTGTTCACTCCACAAACAATTTGTTTTTTCATCTGTATTTTAAAATTGTCTTGTTAAACTGAAAGACTTTTTAAAAACACCTACCTTCCCAATCATTCATTTATTGCTGGTTTATGCACTCAGTTGTTCTCAGTCACCAAACCCGTAGCCCAAATTTCCACACAATTATTCGAACAGGGCCCACCGGAGTCTTCTCAAAAAGTCCGGCAAATCTCCAGTTCTAATTCCTTTGCGTCCAGGAGAGTTGGGAGTGCTGACAACATGTTTGAACTCTGTCTCTCCCTGCTTCCTGAGACACATTCTGGTTAAAAGCCAGCCGGTATCTAACCAGTGAGCTGCAGTTCAGGAGACATCACTCTGTGCCCACAGATCAAGACCCATAGCGGAACTTGGCTTGAACCCCAGGCTGGCATGTACTGGCACATCAAATCATAATTCTGCCACATTTGCTCTCATTCTAAGTGTAAATCAACCCACCCTTACTCCCTATTTATCTTTTCCGCTGGAATTGGGGATAATCTTTCTAAACTAAGTATTCTCAGTAATGCTTCAATATTTTTGTAAGACCAACACCCCATTTGTTATTATTCACACAAAATCATTACGATATTGTCATTCCAATTTTAAAATAAGAATAAACGATTCACTTAACATCAAATTCTCTGGAGCCAGAAGCCATGGCAAAAGTGAAACATTCCAAGTTTACTCATCTCGTAGCCTGATAAGGTTTTATATTCAGAGTAAGGGTTCACGGTTCTGCCCCTTACCCACATAATATTTCATCAAAGTATTTAGTCCTAACCTTAATTGCAAACAAGAAATGTTTCATTCTCCAATTGGATAATTTCTTATCCTGTCAAAACTGAATTGTTTTTCATTTTAATTTGTCTCACTGACCATCATTTATTACTTTGGGTAAGATGTTATGATCTGTAGTCAAATGCCAGTGTGATATATTAGTGCGGTGCAAACTGATGGCGGTAATCATCTTTGTAACCACTGCTATAATCTTAAAATCAGAGGGGGTAATTTTACTCTCGAAATTAGGTCTGGTGAGATGTTAAAATTTTAAAAACTCAAACTTGACACAAACCTGCCTCTAATATATCCACTTTAAAGGAGGTGGGGGAGGAAGCTGTCAATCTGCTTCCAGGAAGTAAATTGGCTATTTAAATATTATAATGACACTGGGAACCGCATATTTAACCTGCCTAATATATCTAACTGTGGCTGGCCAAGGTTCCCAGGCTTCAGGAAAACCATCAGCGAAAGGGATGTAAGGACGGTGGGGGTTGGTGCCCCCTGGGCATGGGAACCCGGGCAGTGCCAACCTGTCCCCCGGCAAGGGGCAAAGTGCCCATGCCCAGGGGGCACATTGACACTGCCCGCTGGGCATCGGGCAGTGTCAAGGGGGCCGGGGTCTAGAGGGCAGGACCCAGGGGGCAGGACCTAGGAGGTGATCGGTGGGTGTGGGGATCCCACTGCCACTCGGCATAGGGATCGATCGGGGCTGGAGGGAGGCCAGTGATTGGGGCGGCCTGGGGATAGTGGTCTGCTGGGGGGGCGGGGGGGGCTTTGCCTCCTGTGGGGGGAATCTTCCGGAAGGGTACTGTCACTGCTGTGGGAAGGGGGGAAGGGGGTCAGGGTGTTCTGGAATGGGAGAGGTGTCTGGGCTGGCCAACAAACTCCAGGCTGATGGTTCAGGGCCGCTGCACATGCGTAGAGTTCCGGAACTGTCAGGCTCTGGCCTGAATAGGCCCCACCCCCCCGAGCTTTTAATGATATTCACGATTGTGACCTCTGTATTGCACAGAGTGTGGGAGATTCTGCTATGAACTCCCACTGATAAAACAATCGTGATTTACACCAGTTTTCCTGTGAATTTAGCAATTAGACTTTTTTTTGGGAGAATCGCCCCCCTCTAGACTCTCAATCAGGCTAATTTCTGGGCCAGGATTCTAAAATAAAAGCCACATACCTTATGGGGAAACCCAGATTTCCTGGCTCTCTGTTTCCCAGCTTATTAAACCTGCCTTTCTCAATATACTGGCCATCAAATTATACTGCACAGAAGGTAGCCATCTGTACCCAGCATGCCTTTGAAAAACCTTTCCAATTGTACCCATTTCCCTGATCTTGCCTAAAACCCAATCTTTTTTTTTCCTTTTTAAGTATTTATCCAATTGTCCATTGAAAGTTATTATTGAATCTGTTTTCACCATCCTTTCAGGCATTGTATTTGGTTCATATCAATTCTCTGCCAAATAAAAAACTCCTCAGAGGGAAAGATTTGTTCATGTGGCAACACTTCAAACAGCAGTATTCAATCTACATCAATTTAATGGCGACAGGAGGCACTACATGTACTTTACAGGTAACAGCCCAAGATTCTGTCTGCCTCTCGAGAATACATTTGTATGATGCTGCTTTAAACGGTGCCAAGCAAATTATATTTTCCTTCTCATTCCCTCTCTGGTTCCTTTGTAAATATCTTTAAGTCTGTGCCTTCTGACAATAGAAACAGTTGCTCTGCTTTTACTGGATAAAAACACTTCGCAATTTTACCGCCCTGCCAGCCACGGGAATCGGAGCAGACAATGAGAAGGTTCGTTGACCTCGGGCGGGATTTTACAGTTTTGGGATGAGTGAGGCCATAAAATCCCACCCGATCGATCAATTCGAATCCATAATTTTGAACAGATCTATTACATGTCCCCAACTTCCTGAGTCTCACTATTGTCATGATGTGGAGATGCAACTATACCATCTACATGCACACCAAGAACAGGAAACTTGAGAAACTCGGCATCACCACCAGCAGCAACCAAGTCTCACTATTGTAGCAGGGTCTCTACCAACAGATGGCGATGGTGGAGAAGAGCAGTGAGCAACTGAACTGGCTGGCTCCTCCATGCAGCATCTTTGCAAGACTGGAGGTCAGAGTCAGAGGCCATGAAGATCCCCCCCCTACAGGAGGCAAAGCCCCCCCCCCCCCCAGCAGACTACCATATCCCAGACCGCCCCGATCACTGGCCTCCCTCCAGTCCTGATCGATCCCTATGCAGAGTGGCAGTGGGACCCCCCACACCCACCGATCGCTTCCTAGGCCCTGCCCCCTTGACCCCGGCCCTCTTGACACTGCCCGATGCCCGGTGGGTAGTGCCAATGTGCCCCCTGGGCATGGGCACTTTGCCCCTTGGGCAGTGCCAGGGGGGACAGGTTGGCACTGCCCGGGTGCCCATGATGTGGAGATGCCGGCGTTGGACTGGGGTAAGCACAGTAAGAAGTCTCACAACACAGGTTAAAGTCCAACAGGTCTATTTGGTAGCACAAGCCACAAGCTTTCACAGCATTGCTCCTTCATCAGTTGAGTGGGAGTTCTGTTCACAAACAGGGCATATAAAGACACAAACTAAATTTACAAAATAATGGTTGGAATGCGAGTCTTTACAGATAATCAAGTCTTAAAGGTACAGACAATGTGAGTGACGAGAGTGTTAAGCACAGGTTAAAGAGATGTGTATTGTCTCCAGCCAGGACAGTTAGTGAGATTTTGCAAGCCCAGGCAAGTCGTGGGGGTTACAGATAGTGTGACATGAACCCAATATCCTGGTTCAGGCCATCCTCATGTGTGCGGAACTTGGCTATCAGTTTCTGCTCAGCGATTCTGCGTTGTCGTGTGTCGTGAAGGCCGCCTTGGAGAATGCTTACCCGAAGATCAGAGGCTGAATGCCTATGACTGCTTAAATGTTCCCCAACAGGAAGAGAACACTCCTGCTTGGTGATTGTCGAGCAGTGTTCATTCATCCATTGTCGTAGTGTCTGCATGGTCTCCCCAATGTATCATGCCTCGGGACATCCTTTCCCGCAGCATATCAGGTAGACAACGTTGGCCGAGTTGCAAGAGTATGTACTATGTATCTGGTGGATGATGTTCTTACATGAGATGATGGCATCCGTGTCGATGATCCGGCATGTCTTGCAGATGTTGCTGTGGCAGGGTTGTGTGGTGTCATGGTCACTGTTCTCCTGAAGGCTGGGTAGTTTGCTGCAGACAATGGTTTGTTTGAGGTTGTGCGGTTGTTTGAAGGCAAGAAGTGGGGTGTGGGGATGGCCTTGACGAGATGTTCTTCTTCATTGATGACATGTTGATGCCTCCGGAGGAGATGTTGTAGCTTCTCCGCTCCGGGGAAGTACTGGACAACGAAGGGTACTCTGTCCGCCGTGTCCCATGTTTCCCTTCTGAGGAGGTCGGTGCGGTTTTTCGCTGTGGTGCATTGGAACCGTTGATCGATGAGTCAAGCGCCATATCCTGTTCTTATGAGGGCATCTTTCAGTGTTTGGAGGTGTCTGTTGCGATCCTCCTTATCTGATCAGCTCCTGTGTATACGGAGGGCTTGTCCGTAGGGGATGGCTACTTTAACGTGTTTAGGATGGAAGCTGGACAAGTGGAGCATTGTGAAGTTATCCGTGGGCTTGCAGTACAGTGAAGTGCTGAGGTGACCGTCCTTGATGGAGATGCATGTGTCCAAGAATGCAACCGATTCCAGAGAGTAGTCCATGGTGAGTCTGATGGTGGGATGGAACTTGTTGATGTCATCATATAGTTGTTTCAGTGATTGTTCACCATGAGTCCAAAGGAAGAAAATGTCATTGATGTATCTAGTGTATAGCATCGGTTGAAGGTCCTGTGCGGTGAAGAGGTTTTGTTCGAACCTGTGCATGAAGATGTTGGCATATTGAGGTGCGAATTTGGTCCCCATGGCTGTTCCATGTGTCTGGATGAAGAACTGGTTGTTGAAGGTGAAGACATTGTGGTCCAGGATGAAGCGGATGAATTGTAAAATTGCAACTGGAGATTGGCAGTTGTCAGCGTTGAGTACTGAGGCAGTTGCAGCAATGCCATCGTCGTGGGGGATGCTGGTGTAGAGTGCCGAGACATCCATTGTGATGAGGAGTGCTCCTGGTTCAACTGCTCCATGTGTGCCGAGTTTCTGTAGGAAGTCCGTAGTGTCGCGACAAAAGCTGGGGTTCTTTGTACAATGGGTTTCAGGATGCCCTCAACGTAGCCGGAGAGGTTCTCGCACAGGGTCCGATTGCCCGATACGATGGGACAGCCGGGTGTGTTGGCCTTGTGTATCTTCGGGAGGCAGTAGAGATCTCCAACGCGAGGAGTATGTGGGATGAGAGCACGGAGAGTGCTCTGAAGGTTCGGATCAAAGGTCTTGATCAGTCTGTTGAGTTGACGGGTGTGTTCTTTGGTCGGATCTGTGGGTAACTGTCTGTAGTGTTCTTCATTGTTCAGTTGTCGGTACACTTCTCTTCACTCACATTGTCTGTACCTTTAAGACTTGATTACCTGTAAAGACTTGCATTCCAACCATTATTTTGTAAATTGAGTTCATGTCTTTATATGCCCTGTTTGTGAACAGAACTCCCACTCACCTGATGAAGGAGCAGCGCTCTGAAAGCTTGTGGCTTGTGCTACCAAATAAACCTGTTGGGTGCCCTTGCCCAGGGGGCACCCCCCCGCCCCCCCCACCGCCTCATACCCTGGGGGGCCCTGATTCCCCCACTTCATTCCAGCAGGGTCTCCCACTAGTTCCCCAAAAGTGGGGAGATAGTCTGAACCCCGCCGGAGCAGGCCTGGAGACTTCAGTCAGAGGCCATGAAGCAAGAAGCAGGAGCAGAACTCCAGGACTTGTAAATTGCGGCATGGAGGAGCCAAAGCCATGAATAGGGCAGCTCAAAGTCTCTAACAGTGACTAAAGAAGTGGAAGTGGGGCGGGCATGCAGCTGCTGGAGACCTAGGTAGACCAACTGGGCAGCACTTGAATGCAAGAAGTTCTAAGGAGAGGCAAATTCCCCTCATGTCTGGGAGACAAGGTAATTGGGTTCATTTGATCACAGCAAATTAACAACTGGAGCTCCACCCGGCTGATTAAAGAACAGGAGCTGAGTTCTCGGTGGTATCCTGGTGGATATGGAGTGTTGGCTTTTACTCTCCACTATAAATAGTTTGTTTCTCAGAGCTAAGCTTTTCCATTAATGTTTATGAAGATTTGGTGGCAGTGAATAAAAGCTCACTGTTTTATAACTTTTATGCAGTCTGTGTGCTTGAATTGCATGCTAGACTACATAATGGAAATCCCTTATATATGGTACCACTGTGGTAAATCTTCTCTGCACTCTCTCATGCCTCAAGATCCTTCCTAAAGTATGTCATTTAGAATTGGTTACTGCACTGCAGCTGCGCTCTAACCAGTGATTTATAAAGTTTTAGCTTTTGTATTTTATGCCTCTATTTATGAAGCCAAGGATCCCATTCTTTAAACAGCCTGAGCAATATGTCCTGCCATCTTCAAAGATTTGTGTATGAAAACCCATAGATCTCTCAGTTCATTCCACCTGAGAAATATAAGTAGGAGTCAGCCAGATGGATTTTTGAGCCTGCTTCATCATTCAATAAGATCATGGCCAACCTTCAGCCTTCATATTCCTGGACTCCCTTAGTGTCCAAAATGCTTTTGATCTCTGTCTTTAATAGAGCCTGAACACCCACAGCCCTTGTGATAGAGAATTCTGGAGATTCACAACCCTAAGTGAAGCAATTTTTCTTCGCTTCAGTCCTAAAACTCCCTCCTCCTCATACCATGACCTGGAATTTCCTATTCAAAGCAAGTAGGGGAGTCAGGAAAAAAAACCCAGCCAAGCTCATGCACCTGGGGACAAAGGATCCGCAAAGGTGAAATCTTCATTGCTGGGGGCCGAGTGCAAGGCTGGAGTCTGACCAGCTGATCCAGGATGGTGTGAGGAGGCAGCCACCAAATTTGTCTGGTGTGGAGGTGAGCTGTTTAAGAGGTCTGCCTCAGTGCTGTGGGACTTGGTCCCATTGAAAAAAATATGCAAAGCCTCTCGAGCCTTCACCTCTTGCACCCACTTCACCCTTCAAACACTCCTCATGACTCTTCATGCACTCTATGGAAAACTCTACCTTTCCACTCACCTCCTCAGGCCCCTCATGCCCCCTATGCCAAGCTCTGCCCTTCCACTACAATACCTACTGAGGCTTGCCTGAGAGCCCAGACAGCTATTAGAATGTGAGAGCATCTGCACCTCAGAATAAATATTGTTTGATTTATAGCTCTGACTCTCTGATCACTTGTGGTCAATTTCTTAATGTGTGTTTTCACAATTAAAGGGTTTTTTGAAACTTCAAAGGGCCTGGATGATTGACACATGTATTAGCTTGTCGGCCTGCCTTTTCTTTTCAAACATAGGAGAAAGTTATCAATAGATTAAATATGTTCAAAACTATTTTTTTGCACACACCATAGTACACCATTCTGTACATTGGTTCAAAAATGTATACAGTGGGTCAATGGGCATGGAAGTTGTTGTGCATGTGATGTTTTCTCTTTAACAGTACAGCAATAGAGGGTCAACTGACTTAAAGGACCAATGGAAACTAAGAGTGAGTGTTCAACCAGAGGGTGGAGTCCTCGTCAGAATCTTCTGGAAGCATGTAATAAACATGTAAAATTGGAGCTGTGCCCCAGGGCAGCCTTCGTGCTGCATAAACCTCCTGTACCTAAGTTTCTCTATTCATTAATATCTTCCTTGGTCCAAACAAGGTCTGGAATCTCTCTTAATAATTGTAGGTGCCAAAATATATAACAGAAGTGCCAGAGCTCAGTTTAGCAAGTCAATTCATTTCGTAGCTTCTCCCAACTTTGTGCACCCAGATGAGTCTTGAATCAGCATCCTGCAATTCAATGTGATAGTTTGCTGAACAGTGATGCTTTGCAGCACTAGTCAGTAGTCACCTGCAAAACTCTAGGAATATAATTTTGCAGCAAATATAAGTCCGTAACTTCCTCAGAGTTGTAATCACTGGATTGCCACTCTGGATGGATTTATCCTCATTGAAATTTCGATTCGAGTTGAGTCGGATCAGACTGGAAGGCGGAATTGGGTCGAGGATGGAGGTGGTGTGGGGCATCCACTGGGGGAGTAGTCTGTATGCAGGGTGTCCCATCTGATCCTCGGTCTGGGTATTTAAATACTTACTCCGGAGTTAGAAGTGATTTTTTTTCCTTCTAATTTTTCAGAGTAACTATCAGGGTAAAACTGGCAGAACCATCTGAAGTTAGCAATTTAAATCGCTGTTGCTGTTTGCTTCCCAGCCCAGTGCAATTGTCCAGGGGCCTTAGTACTTCTGGACAATTTCCAGGTGAACCCTTACATGGGAACTTGTTAGAGGGATTCCCCAATACATCTTGGAGATAAATGTGATGTTGGGGAACCAGGAAGTTATGGATCATAATCTTAGAAGCTGCAGATAAATTTTGAGAGCTTATGGTAGAACGTCTGCAAAAATATGTCTGACAGCAGTAGACCTGGTATTTAATAAAATATGAGAGAAGTTTGGTGTTTAATAATGAAATTAGCTTTTTAAAACATTATTAATAGTGACTTTTTTGTAGTATCACGCTGGATCTTTTTGCATGTGGAAACCAACAGGCAACATTGACACATGATTGCTCAGGTTAATGAAAGTTAATTACATATAGCTTCGAAGTCATGGCTGAAGAAGCTCCTATTGGATCTTTGGAAAGCCTCAGTTGGGTGACAATAAATTTTAGTCTATGGAAGTAATAAAACAAAATTAATATGCATACTTGGGCTTACCCTCATGTGCCCTTTTTTTGATCTCTAAAATACAAAAGAGAATCTTATCGTTTCCACTTTATTAGATAAGTATGGTTTTAGTGAACCAATAAAAAAGTCAAATCATGAGAACTAACCACTGCAGTAAATTTGCTTTCAGCTCCCATAAGTAATTCTGCGTTAAGGACAAAATTTATATCTAACAGTCATTACTTCAGTACTAAAGCCTCCTTGCATGATTCTGGTATTCTTCATATGTAAGCTGGTGGAAAACGATATTTCTTCAGAAGCAGCATGTGTCGGCAAATATTTAAAACAGCACAACTGATCATTTCATTATATTGGGCTGGAGTTTTCTCTAAACATAATAGTAAGGCAAAAGACATTCATTGTTACTTATGTACAAATGGTAGAACAACTTCAGGAGATGTGCAGTGAAATTTAAAAGTCCATGGCCCAGTTGCTCTACTCTGTTATTAGCATCGTGAAAATGGTATCTTGTTGGCTATCCCAACATGAAAATGCATTGATGTCGGCAATATTTGTTCTTTTTTGTATGCATCATGGGATGTGGGCATTGCTGGCTGGGGCAGCATTTATTGCCCATCCTTAATTGCCCTTTAGCTGAACGCATTTAAAAGTCAACCACATTGCTGTAGATCTGGAGTCACATGTAGGCCAGACCATGGTAAGGATAGCAGATTTCCTTCCCCAAAGGACATTTGTGGACAAGATGGATTTTTACAACAGTTGACAATGGATGCTCAATCATCATTAAACTTTTAATTCAAATTTCAGCATCTGCAGTGGTGGGATTTAAACCTTTTTTCCCCAGAACATAACCCTTGACTAGTCCAGTGACAATATCATTGTGCTACCGATATGAACTAAACTTCCCATAGAAAATTAAGTCAAGCCATTCTCAGGCAATGTATCTTTTTAATAAAGTGATGTGTTGATTACTGCCAAACAATCTCTCTGTCACTGAAAATAAATTATTGCAAATATGGGGACTCGTTCTTTCAGGATTTAATTGTTGCTGGAGATTTAAAGAAATATGTTTAACTTGTTTACTTTTTTATTTTTCTTTCCTGTCTCTTTTTTCTTTCTCTAATCCAACTTTTCTTTCTGGTTCTTTATTTCATAATCCTTCAAACTAATTGATCAATGCGATACAGATGTGTTTTCCCCAGACTTCCAGTTTCCCTTACAGTGATGTTATCAGCTGGTACTTTCACCAATTTTCCTAAATTCACCTATATAATCCAGAGTTTAGAAGAATGAGAGGTGATCTGACTGAAGTGTACAATATTCTAACAGGGCTCAAACCAGGGGAGATGCAAGAAGGATGTTTCCCCTGGCTGGAAGCCAAGGGACACAGTCTCAGGATGAGGTGGACCATTTAGAACTGAGGTGAGGAGGAACTTATTCACTCAGAGGATAGTGAATCTTTGGAATTCTCTGCTCCAGAGGGCTGTGGACACTCAATCATTGAGTATGTTCAAGACAGATATAAATTAATTTCTAGATATTAAAAGGTGTCTCGGGATATGGAGAAAGTGCAGGAAAATAGCATTGAGGTAGAAATCAGCAATTATCTATTTTAATAATGGAGCAGACTCAATGGGCTGAATGGGCTGTTCCTATTTCCTAAGTCTAATAGTATTTGTCGTTAGATGCCTTGTCGCTGGAATTCTGGCCCTGTTTCTTGGGGGTGGGATTTGTGCAAGTTGCTTCTCGGGATTTTCCCTGAAATGAAAATTTGACCATTTCCAATTACAATTTAGACAGTGGGACACTCGGCTTTTTTCTTCTTTTCTGCAATTTTGTGACCTTTTCTGTTGACCAAGTTAAGATGAATGATACATGGCACCCAGCTGGATTGAATTTTCACAGCCTCGTCCAATTATTTCTGATGAAATCTCATTAACCTGAAACATTACCTTTGCTTCTTTCTCCACAGTTTCTGCCTGACCAATGAGTGTATCCATATTTTCTGTTTTGTTTCAGATTTCCAGCATTATTTTGTTTTAGTTTTATATTTGATCGAGTTATTCCCATGTTTTTATTTTCTGATCACTATACTGCCTTAGTGTGAATAGGTTTGTCTTAAGTTACCGCAGTGTGTATTATCTGAGAAGAAACTTTCTTTTGTATGAATCTTTCTTATAGAAGGGAGAAAAAGTCTACTTTTAAACAATCACATTAACTGGTCTCGCATAACTAGTTAGTATAAATGATGCAGATTCTGTTAGCAGAATTAATATGGTCATATAGATAATAGTATCCATTCTGACCTATTTGACTACAATAATTTTAAGTGATCATTATATATAGAGGAGTTCAATAGGTTCATTGTCTAAGAAATAATCTAGCTAATGGTTGCACTATGTGAAGTGGGAAGTTAAAAGAAAATAAGCTCAAGGAGCAAAGCCTAGTGCTGCCAGTATAAGAATTTGGGCTAAATTAATAAAATTGCATTCAACTGTGAACAAATTTGCAGTGGAGCCTTTCTACCTTATTTGGAATAAAGCTATCTCTAATTGTGGGTTCTCTGATAACAATGTGCAGCAGGAAGAGATGCAGTGGAGGTTATATTGAGTGCACCTGCATTTTTTTTCTTTTTGCAGGCTAAATCTTAATAAAGGAATAAATTAAAGAGCATGATTTTAGTCTCAGAACAGTCATTCATTGTAAATCAGGTGGCGTGCAATTTTCAAGCGCCTGCCTTGAACATGGCTCAATGTAGCTGCAACTCCTTTTTCAGCTAATTTGCTAGAGGCAGCTAACTGTCAGATGTGACTCATGTTTCCTTTTAGAACTTGTCCATTAAGGCAAAAGAATCACGTGCTGCTGCAGACCTTAAAGACCTGCAGCACCTTAAAGAGACAACCACATTTATTTTTCATTTCACAAGTGTAATGTGTTAACCACCATTCAGTCGCACTCTCACCCCTGAGTCAGTAGGTTGTGTGTTCAAGTTCCACTGCAGGACTTGTGCAGAACAATCTAGGATGACACTGCAGTGTGGTGCTCTGGGCGTGCTGCACTGTTAGAGGTGATGTCTTTCAGATGAGGTGTTAAATGAAGCCCTGTCTGCTGTCTCAAGTGGATGTAAGAAATCCAAGGGTGCAATTTTGAAGAAAAACGCAGGTCACTCACAATCCAGACTTGGAAATATATTGCTGTTCCTTTACTGTCACTGGGTCAAGATCCTGGAACATCCTCCCTAATAGCACTCTGGGTGTACCTACACCACAGGGACTGCAGCGGTTCAAGAAGGTAGCTCACGACCACATTCTCAGGGGTAATTAGGGATGGGCAATAAATGCTGACCTTCCTCGTGAAGCCCACAGTCCTTGTATGAATAAAATAAAAAGTTTTTTTTTCTTCTTTTCACACTTCTCTATATTTAAGTCCACCTCCCACCTTTCTGCCCATTTCACCAACCTGACTATAGTATTCTCAAGTCTCCAACTATCTTTATCACTATCTACTATGCTGCCAATGTTATAATGCTGCTTTCTACACCATAGTCTTGGCTTTAATTCTTAAAATTAAAAAAAAGTAATCAGCCCAAAGCTATTTCTTGGGAACACCACTGCAAACCACCTCCCAAACAAAAGGACATTCATCCATCACCATACTTTGCTTCCTGCCACTGAGCCGATTCGACATCCATACTGATTCCTGGAATTGCAAGATTGTCACATGAGGGGAGATTGGGTCGACTGGGCTTGTGTTCACTGAAGTTTCGAAGAATGAGAGCAGATCTCATTGAAGAGTGTAACACTCTGACAGGACGGAACAGACTGGATGCAGGGTTGATGTTTCCATTGGCTGGGGGGGCAAGGGGGTGTCTAGAACAAAAGGTCACAATCTTAGGATACGGAGTAGGCCAGCACCAGCGAGAAACACCTTTGGTTTTCCAGCTGCCAGCAGCACTTAGTTTTTATTGGGGAGAATTGTGGCCCCACAGTGCTGTATCAGTGTGGTGAACCATCGTTGGTTCCCACTGATAGTACTGAGCCAGGGCTGGCCAGTACTACAGGAATGTATAGGTTACTGTGGGATTGTACTAATGTTGCTGTTGGGTTAGGGTGGGATTGTTACACCTGTGTTTGTTACTGTTGTGGCACATCCCATTCGGGCTCCGCCTCCTGGGAGAGGTATAAGACTCCCTGCTCGGACGGGACCCCTTCAGTCTGGGATAGTGTGTTAAAGTTCTGATAGCTCCATTGTTAGTTAATAAAAGCCTTCTTTTACTGAAGCTTCGAGCCTCGTGTCCAATTGATGCGCATCAATCAGTTAACACCTTGAACTTATTCTGCCATTAAATAAGATCATGAGTGATCTGGGATCTAACACCATATACTTATCTTTGCCTCATTTCTCTTAATACCTTTGGGTAACAAAAAATTATCATTCTCATATGTAAAATTTATAATTGATCTAGCATCAATTGTCATTTGTGGAAGAAATTTCCAAATTTTTACCACCTTTTGAATGCGTGCATCTTTCTTAATTTCACTCATGGAAGGCCTGGCTCTAAGTTTTTGTCCATGCCGCCTTGTCCTAAATTATCCAACCAGCCGAATTGGTTCTCTTTATCTAACCTATCTGTTCCCCTTTAATATATTGATATTTTTGATCAAGTAATGCCGTAACTTTCTAAATTTCAAGGAATACAACTCTAGTTTGTGTATTATCTCTTCTGCAATAAAAGGCAGAATCTGATGCCTGGTCAAAATAAACCAAATATTTTCTGGAAAATCCCTGGAAAGTCAATTGCAATTTTAGCATTAAAACAGCAAGAAAAAAATGTGGCCACCTCCCTCTGAGAGCTGCAGCTGATAGATCCATTCATATTTTGAAAGTTCCATACGCTTCAGGCGTATAATATATAATTTTGGTGTCTACAACCCAGGATTTTCCAATATGTTACGAATGGGTGAGGCTCCTTGGCTGCTTGGCTGCTGTCACATGGAGAGGCTGCCAGGTAAAATGGAAAGGACAGATTCCAGTTTGGGGCTCACAGTGCATGTTAAATCACAATCATATGGCTGTCAATCAATGAAAATCTGAAAATTAGAAACTGGAGAAGTGTGGTAATGTCGAGTTGAATTTTATCACAAGGTTTGAAGTCTGGCTACCTTGATAGGAAGTGGGCCGTGGCCATATGCTATTATGCAGCAGGAGTTTTTTTAAAATCACCATCTTTATTTAATTCGGACAAAACAGCTTTAACAGCACCCCTCCACATTCAGTGTCAACTTGCTCATTCAGTGACTTTTTTGGTCTGCACCCTTGAAATAATTTTCTGTTTCTCTGAACTTGAAGCTTTGCCACTTCAATGGGGTGTGGCTCCTTCTGCAGTGCATTCTGAAGCCCTTCTCCTGTATTGAAGCCAACCCAACAGAATCCTCAATGAAATCCAGTCTCTTTGTCAAATGGAAGAAGACATTACTTGACTAGTCCAAACTGTCTAAAATATTCTTCGATTTCTTTGCTGGCCAGGATCCAGAGGACCGGAAAGACGAAAATCTCAGAGCTTTCTCTGGAATGAGCTTGCGCCATCTTGTGCAGCAGGAGTTTGGGACACCTACTTACCAGCAGCACCAGTTACAGAATTGTCAATCAGCCTTGGGAAAGGCAGCTTCCAGCAGCAGAGCTGTAGCTATGGGGGCAGCCATTTTACCTGGCAGTCTGTCCTCATGTAACAGCAGCCAAGGAACCTCACCCATTCGTAACACGTATTGGAAAATCCTGGGTTGTAGGCACCAAAATTATATATTAAATGCCTGAAGCGAGGACATAGAAAATTATCATCCAACCTCCAGCACAGCCACTTAACTGACCACATAGTATCTGAAATACAATCAGTGTGCTAGTTCCAGCTCCATAACATCAATGCTCTCTAATGTTGGAGACATCTCACTTCACAATAGTGCAGCAGCTACTCAGCAGTTCTGGCAGCATCTGGCAGAAAGTTTATTGATCTGAAGCTGCCAGACCTACTGAGTAGAATCATAGAATGCCTACAGTGCCGAAGAGGTCATTTGGCTCATTGAGACTACACCGACTGCCTGAAAGAGGATCTTACCCAAACCCCCTTCCTGCCCTATTCCCATAACTCAGCACATTTCCCATGGATAATCTATCTAACCTACACATCTTGGGACACTAAGGGACAACTTTGCATGGCCAATCCACCCAACCTGCACATCTTTGGACTTGCAGCATTTTTTTATTCTTTCAATGAATGTGGGTATCACTAGCAGGACAAATGTTTGTTACCCTTCCCCAAATGCCCTTGAACTGAGTATCTTGTTCAACATTTTCAATGTTTATTTATTTGACTGTTCTTGATTCTTTTTCTGATATTGGTTTCCCATTAAAATGTTTGCAGATTGCCTGTAAGTGTTTCCCAATAATCATCTATTAAAGTTTAACTGTCTCTCCTTGAGGCCCAGGAAAGAATATGGTAAAACAAGTCAACTTGCTTTGCTTTGCAGATTTTTTTAACTTGTTGAGCAATGAAGCTAATTAAAGCTTTTCCGAGATGTGTAAGATTTAATTAAAGGCAAAGTTATTTTCAGCACACTGGTGTGTTTATCAAGCAATAAGGGTATAATGCAAACATGCTCATCATAGCATACAATCTCTGAGCATATGCTGATGTTTGGGAACCCTGCCAGCCTCCTGCATACATTGGAAAATCACAGGCAGCACAACTTATGATTAGCTGATCTGCACTGGCAGCAAATTACTTTGAAAATTGCACTACCTCCTCATCTACAGCAACATACATTTATCTCTTCCCTTAGGCGGTATCTTTGGATTGAGGGTGACTTGCTTCCACTCGGTTCAGTGGGTTCTCAGATGGCTGACAGGTCCAATGTGTACTTTAACATACATTTACATAGTTCCTTTAACATCCCAAGAAGAAAAATAACCATCTTACAATTGAAGTTGAGAAAACATGCAATGAAAATTACAAGCACACATATCTACCATACAGAAATCACAGCTCTATATCAAAATAATTTTTACAAACTTGAACTCTTAACCCAAACCTTTCCCCGCTGAGAACACGTAACAGATATGCAAGTGAGGAGCTCAGCAGACCCTGCAGGATTTTCATTCCATTAAGATTAACAATGTTAAAAAAGATTTTCATGATTAATGGCTCCTTTGGTATTCTACAAACGTGCTGCCTTGCTTGGAAAAAGTCCCCAAAAGTGTGTGCCATTTGTGACACATTTCCTCCTGGCTACCTTAGCCTCAGTTACATGACTAAGCATGTCAGTCATGTCATGTATTGTAATGACATATGTTCTTGAGCTTATTTATTGTATAAGACACAAGGCGCCCATCAGTCATATGGGATTGGGTAAACACGTTGTTGATTCATTTATTAAGACTATAGACACAATGAGATTAGTTTTACATAGTTGTGAAGCTTGGAAACATTTGGAGTTTGTGTACATGCTCTGGTCAAAGCAAAATTAAAACAAAAATAGGATCACATGACACATTTCCCTTGCAGTGATGCCATGCTCATATCCCTTGAAAACAGATTACAACATCCCCTTTTAAAGATGATTTCCACCCTTACAAAGAAGTATAATTATTTGCAATACTTACTCATGTTTAGTTACCATTACATAAATTACATAATGTCATGTAGTGAATCTGCATGACATTAAAGCGTAAAGGGAATTCGCTGGTGTGTCTAGATCTTTAACTGCTCACAGTGGCCTAGAGGATTGTCATTCTTGGATGTTGTTCCTGGTTGCCTTTGGGATCTTGTCCAAGATTCAGTAGGACTGCATGGTATTTGAGGAGCTGGATTGGATCTGATTTGTCCTTGGTTGTGCTTCACCTTTTCTGTGCAATGGCTTCAAAGGGCCTTGGTTCTGAACAAATCTTTCTCACTTCAGCTGATTGCCACATACCTACAGTGGGACCCTGAATGTAAATTTTAGCACCAGCTGTAAACTTGGCAGTTCTGTACCTGTATTTTGATTATGCACGTTGGTCATCTTCTCTTGTAGTTTTTAAAAGTTGCTCAGTAGTTTCTGAAAGGGTTAGATGGGTAAGTGTATGTAAATTGTTATGCACTGCTCCACAGTGATAGTTGCACTTCAAGATGTTGCTTTCAGGTGTAACACTGTAATGTGCAGATCTTATTCGGTCTGTCTACACTGAAGAATTAAGGATTTCACCATGTGAATCATTCAGTGAAGCAGTTAGAACTAAGGTAATAAGGAGCAGTATTGTGATTGATACTTCATTTCTCACATACATCCTAAAATGGCTTACCAATAAATTGTAGACCATTTTCTGTGATAGTCTCTCTAGGCTCTCCAAATAAACTGCCAAAATCACTTAAAGTGTGCGTGACACTTGTGCCTGAGGTATTGTGCAATTGTCAAATAATTGGATACTTGGTAAAGTAGTACACAATGACAGTGAAGGGTCATGGATATGAAAGAATTTGGATGTGATTTTGGACCAAGGATGGGTAGGAGCTTCATATGGAATCAATGATGCTTTGTGCCGACTTGGCAAATGATCTTGACGTGCCTCTCAGTTCTTGACAATGGCTTCAATGTTGTTGCTCATGCCCAGCCAACACATTATCTCTCTCATCTGATCTATAGTCATGTGTGCATAATGAGGTTGTTGAGAATATTAGGTCGCAAAGGTTCAACTTGGAAACAAACTTCTGAACTTTGGGCATTAAAATAACTCAATTTAAAAATGACCAACTTTAATGGCCAATTCCTTAGTTATCTTTTTATTTCATATATCTATCTTTACTCCCCGCTACACCCCTTCCCCACTCCTAATTCTGGTGACATAACCCAGATCTTTCCTCAAACAATGCACTGGAAGAATAGTATAGCAGTCAAGCTATTTCCAGTCCGGAAGCTACCAACCAATAATCAATCACTGACTTGCATGCAGATTTTTTTCCTTTCCAGTGGGAAGAACCTGAACAAGGAGTTTTCTCAGAATTGTTTCTGATTTGTTCTGGTAACTACTGGCAGAAGTACGGCATAATTAGACAAGGTTATGGCTGCATGCTTTGCAAAGTTACAGCAGCGAAATGGGTGCTGCTCTGAGCAATTTCCAGCCATGGTTTCCACTTTTGTCCCCTTGGAGTTAACAGCTTACTCCACTGGCGTCATACTTGTACCTGGATCTGTTTAATTTACCTATGCATCTGCAAAGTACCTTCTACTTCAAAATATATAATTGGTCTACAGTTAGAAAAGATGGACTTCAATGCAATAGACGTTTCTGCTGTCCAACTGCAGAATGCAGAAGCTCTGTACAATGAAACTTTTCTGCACATCTCCAACAGCAGTCAGTGCTTTGTGTGTAGCTGAAACTATGGCATGGTAATAAAAACCCTGCTGTGCTTTCGCTTCTAAATGTATTATTCATAAAAGATGAAAGGTGCATGTCAAAGCCTTCTCTTGCACTGAGAAGCTTAACTCCAATTTTCTTGCCTTGGGAATCAAGAAATGCAAGTGAAATGCAAGTGTGCTTGTTACCAAACCTGATTGCAATGATTTCAGACTTCACTGCCAGTAGGGAAACTACCTGGATTGCTACCTGTGGATTTCTTTGAACATGCTAAGCATGTCTTGTTGCTGATGAATTATCTCTAGCCTAACAACTATAATAAACTGTAACATTGCAGAAAGGCTGAGATAGACATTAATTGAAAGAAAACCTTTGAAAACTTAAAGGTTGAATTTATTTCCATCTGTTGTGATGATCAATGCTTCAAATTGCTGCACATTGGGGATTATTCTAAATCAGAAAATAACCAGACTGGGCAGCTGGTACTGTTCATAAATATTTAGAAATATATCAGCTCTAGTTATTTTTTGTTGCTACATCTTCCTATCTGGACACAGCTTAACGGAAAGGAGATGACAATTGAGAAGAAAAATCCCTGTGAGGCAGACACGGACCATTCTTCCATTTTTTTGCCTTTTCCCCAGTGTTGAAATGTCATAATAGGAATTAGCTCCCAAAACAACATTGTAATGGCTTTTTATAGGCCTGGCCTCATTGAATCTTTGGGAATTACTCGGCTCACTCGAACAAAAGAGATTAAGCAATGCATATTGCATTCAGAAGTGAATGGTGCGGCAGATTTTTCATTACCATGACATGGTTTCATTAGCACCCAAGGCCCTGTTGCTAGTGAGAGCTGTGTTAGAAGAATCATGTTGTACAGAGCTGCTGCAAAGTACAATTGCCATCATAAACTCTATTGCATTGATGTCCATCTTCTCTGACTGGGGACCAATTATGAGGATAAAAGTGGACTGCATGTTGTAAAGCAATAATGAGGGTCACCCAGTACAAAAAGGCAAGCCGCATTCATATAAATGTGAGACTACGGGGTAAAGCAAACTGCCTACAGGCTAGCTCCAAAAAATACAAGTGTCTCCTTCACTCTCATTTTTCTTTCCTACTTATCTCCCATTTCCTTCCACTCATCGTCCCCACTTTTTCATTCTGCGAGCTCTCCCATTTTCATTCTGTCTCTATTTTCCTCCCTTTTTTGTGTCTTCTCTATTTTTTGTCTTCCTCCCTTCTAAGAACATAAGAAATAGGAACAGGAGTAGTCTATACAACACCTTAAGTTTGCTCATTAATTTAATAAAACCACGGCTGTTACTCAACTTCAATTCCACTTTCCCACTTCAGAGTCCAAAAATCTATCAATCTCAGCCTTGAATATATTCTATCACTGGGCATCCAAGACGCACTGGCACAGAGGATTCCAAAGATTTACAACCCTTTTAGTGGAGACATTTCTTCTCCTCTCAGTCTTATTGTGAGACTACATCCACTTTCTTCCATTCAGGGGAAGGAGCATTTTCTGTTTTTATGAAACTAATCTGCTTAGATGTCTCGCAATTGTACATGTGTCGATGTGATTACCTTTCATTCTTCTAAACTCCAGAGAGTGGACGCCCATTCTACTCTCCTCATAGGGTAAGTCTTTAATCACAGAATCTTCATTGCACCACTTCATTCTCTGCTTCTTTTGTCAGTTCTTTTCTCCCTCTTCCCTGAGAGCATTTTTCTTCTCTGTACACTTTCCCTGCATTTTAGGTGCTCTTTTATTCAGTTTCTCTCTCTTTTTAGAATACAATAGCCCAGATTATCATGCAGTGGCAATATTGGTAGCATACACTGCTGATTTCACAAGCCACATGCTGACCTCAGTGGCGATAACCTCCTCCATACTTCCCTGAAATTAGAATACATTATAGTGGGTATGATAGAATATCATAAGCAGAACATTAAATGTCTAAACCATTGATCCTGCTTCTAATAGTGTGATTGCTTTGAAATCAGGGGTAAAAAGTTCACCTTGTTACAACTTTAAATGCTTCTGCCAACTTAAGATAACATAGGAATTGTTTCTTGCAAATTTACGAAAAAGTTACACATCTTTGTCCCTATAATATTAGATTCGGTAATGAAACAAATCAGTGTAATGAAAGCCAAATGAGTTGCATTTAAATTTGGTTGACTACGTTGGGTGAATTATTTTATCATCTCAAATATCCACAAGTCTTACAGTAATGTGAAAAACATTTTTGTGCCTTTTGATTCTTTTTTTCTTAGCTTAAACATACTTGTTGTTAAATCGGCTGTAAGATGGGAGTCGACATGACTGTTTACTGTGGGTGTAAATTTCAGGAAGGTTTGTTTGATCTTGCACTTGATCAGAAATCTGTGGCTGTTAGCGATTTAGTGAAATATTTGAGCAGTTGATCACTGCAAATGGATTCTTCCGTTCCATATGGAAGTTCATAGATTTCAGATGGGAGGGAAAGCAATTGACCTGCCTAATCTTCATACCCGACTGCTGAGGCATTGATGTCAATTCGAGCAAGGGATCATTAAAAGATTCAAACTTAAATTAAGTATTATTTTTCATGCATTACTGGCAATCAATTGATTTATTCTCCACATGCGAGAGATTTTACTTATCAACTAATTAATCAACTAGTTTAGATATATTCCACATGTTTTAAGGATAATTAACAAAGCAGTGTAAACATTTATGACTGAGATGGACACCATTGCATTCAGGTACTGCATATAGAACAAAGAACAATTCAGCACAGGAACAGGACCCTTCGGCCCACCAAGCCTGTGCCAATTACGTTGTCCTATCTAGACTAACCACATGTATCCCTCTATTCCCCACCTGTTCATGTGCCCATCCAGGTAAGTCTTAAATGTCACTAACGTGTCGGCCTCAACCATCTCACTTGGCAATGCATTCCAGGCCCCCACCACCCTCTGTGTAAAAAAACTTTCCCCGCACATCTCTACTGAATCTTTCCCCCATTACCTTGAACTTGGGCCCCCTTGTAATTGTCATTTCTGCCCTGGGAAAAAGCTTCCAACTGTTCACCGTATCTATGCCCCTCATAATTTTATAAGTTTATAAACTTCCATCAGGTTGTCTCTGAATGAAGCATTTGAATATCTAAGAATATATGCAATTGCTCCATGTCCATAAATATTGGACAAAATGTTCACTATTCCAAGGTGAGCCGGAGAGTCAGTGAGCGGGAAGGAGATGATGAGCAGGAGGATTGGGAAGGAGGTGGTGAGAAGGAGGATTGCTGAGTGGGAGGCAGCTAACGAGCTGTGGAAGATTGGTGAGTGGACGGATTGGTGAGCAGGAGGGTTGGCAAGTAGGAGGGTTAATGACTGGGAGGGAGGGGGTAAGCAAGCTGTAGAAAAGGCAAGGGGCTGCATTTTGCAGGCCATACGCAAGCAGGAAAACATTTGGGTAGGTCTGTAAATTGGGCCATCAGTGGCATTCCCATTGCTGGTCCACCTGTACCCACCACCACAATGATTTTGCAGGCAGCAGGGAAGGCAACAGTTGAGCTGCTTACCCTCAGCCCAATTGAGGTTCTTAAGTGGACAACTAATGACTAATTAAGGACCTTACCCCATTACCGATACAAGGAGCAGTATGTGAGGCCTGTGCTCAAATAGAGATGGCAGGTTTAATGCTGCAGGTTGCTGGTCAGTAAAAGGGGCTGTGGGGAGGTGGTGCCAAGTGGAGACACCTCCCATAGTTGACCCCTCCTTGTCCATCCTCCCCACCACCCTGTCTAACATGTCCTCCCATCCTCCTCGCCAATGCTTGCCTACCTGGCCCTGTTGAACCCAGATGAGTTTTGTGGTATCCATGGTTCCTCTTCCTCCCCAGCCTCTTGCGATGCCAGTGGTGGCTACTGACCCTGGTATGATGCAGAGTTGTTGGCCTCCGATTGGCTGACAGCTCTAAGAGGTAGGATTTCCTCCTAGAGCTAGATGGAAGTCTAGCTTCAGGCCATTTACACTGTCACTGAAGAAGAGTCATGTGGACTCGAAACGTTAACTGTATTTCTCTCTCCAGAGATGTTGCCAGACCTGCTGAGTTTATCCAGCATTTTCTATTTTTATTAAACTGTAGCTCCTGTTGCCAACTGGAGAAGCATCAGGAATTGCTGCTGATGCCTTTCAGGTCATTGGCAGGAGTTCAGATCTATCCAAGACTATGTAGTCTCACCCTGCATTGAAACACAAAATATCAGCAATTTCCATGGGAATTTTCCAGTGATAAAATTCCAATAAGTGACATTATAATGGGAATTTCACTTTAGCATTTGAATATAGCTCTGTAGCACATAAAAAATATAACTTTCTGGCAGCAAATCATCCCAGTTCCAATTTGTGATGAGGTCACAATCTAAATAGGATATTCTGAGCGCTGCCTCCTTAGGGTGGATCGAGGCTTTGTGCAAGGGCCTTTTCTAAACTCAGGATAGCTCAATTGATAGATAATGGGATGCTTAATCTCTGGCACAAAAACAGAAAATGCTGGAAAATCTCAGCAGGTCTGACAGCATCTGTGGAGAGAGAAATGAGCCAATGAATGAAGAACAGTATAGCCCAGGAACAAGCCCGTCGGCCAACCAAGTCTGTGCCGACACAGGTGTCGCTCCAATCTAATATTTTCTTCCCTCTATGTGGTCCATAGCCCTCTATGCCCTGCCTTTTCATGTATCTATCCAGATGCCTCTTGAACATTGTTATAGAATCTGCTTCCACCACCTCCTCCAGACATTCACCACCCTCTATGTGAAAAACTTGCCCCTTACATCTCTTTTAAACTTTCCTCCTCTCACTCAACCTATGCCCTTGAGTAATTGACCCTTCAACCCTGGGGAAAAGATTGACTATCCACTCTATCCAAGCCTGTCATAATCTTGTAAACATCTATCAGGTCCCCCCTCATCCTATGATGCTCCAATGAAAATAATCCAAATTTGTTCAATCTTTCGTCATAGTCACTATCCTCTAAACCAGGCAACATCCTGGTAAATCTCTTCTGCACCCTTTCCAATGCATCAACATCCTTGCGGTGGTGTGGCGACCAGAATTGTACACAATACTCCAAATGCAGCTTAACCAAAGTCATATACAGCTGCAACATGATTTTCCAATTCCTGTACTCAACGCCCCAACCGATGAAGGCCAGCATGCCATACGCCTCCTTGACCACCTTGTCCACCTGAGTTGCCACCTTCAGGGAACTGTGGATCTGCATGTTTGGATCCCTCTGTATGCTAATATTTCTAAGGGCTCGACCATCTACTGTATACTTTCCTTCTGCAGTAGACCTTCCAAATCGCATCACCTCACATTTGTTCGGGTTAAATTCCATCTGCCATCTTTTGGCCCAGGTCTCCAGCCAATTTATATCCTGCTGTATCCTCTGACAACCTCCTCACTATCTGTTACTCCCCAAATATTTGTATCATCTGCAAATTTACTAATCAGACCACCTACATTTTCCTCCAAATCATTTGTATATAATCATTAAATATATTATAAATAACAGAGGCCCCAGCACTGATCCTTGTGGAACACCGCTTGTCACAGACCTCCAGTTAGAAAAGTACCCTTCCACTGCTACTCTCTGCTTTCTATGCCCAAGCCAGTTTTGTATCTATCTTACCAGCTCATCTCGGATCCCAAATGACTTCACCTTCTGTATCAGCCTGCCATGAGGAACCTTATCAAAGGTTTAACTAAAGTCTATGTATACAACATCCACTGCCCAGCCCTAGTCAATTTTTCTTGTCACTTCCTCAAAGAACTCAATCAAGTTTGTGAGACACGACCTCCCCTTCACAAAACCATGCTGCCTGTCGCTAATAAGCCTATTCTCTTCCAGATGTGAGTCCATCATGTCCCTAAGAATCTTCTCCAAAAATTTCCCCACCACTGATGTAAGGCTCACAGGCCTGTAATTTCCCAGATTGTCTCTCTTGCTCTTCTTAAACAGAGGAACAAGGTTAGCTACGCTGCAATGCTCTGGTACCTCGCTGTGGCTAAAGAGGATACAAAGATTTTGACCAAGACCTCAGCAATTTCTTCCCTTGCCTCTATCAGTGTTCTGGGATAGACCCTATTGTCCTGGGGACTTGTCCACCTTAATGTTTTTCAAAACCTCCAATACCTCCTCCCTTTTTATCTCAACATGTCCTAGAATGTCAACATTGTCCTTTCTACACTCACCACTGGCTACATCCTTCTCCTTTGGGAATACTGATACAAAGTACTCGTTGGAGACCTCACCTGTCTCATCTGACTCCACACACAAATTCCCTCCACTGTCCTTGAGTGGACCTACCCTTTCCTTAGCTACCCTTTTCCACCTTATATACGGTTAAAAATCTTGAGATTCTCCTTAATCCTGTCTACCAAGGACATTTCATGGCTCCCCTCCTAAGTCCCTGTTTAAGTTCTTTCCTGCTATCTTTGTATTCCTCAAGAGCCTTATCTGTTTTCAATTTCCTGAAATTTATGTGTGCCTCCTCCTTTTTCACTAAACTCACAATCTCTCTTGTCATCCAGGGTTCCCGAATCTTGCCATCTTTATCCTTCATTTTTACATACTTGTCCTGAATTGAAATCAACTGACTTTTAAAAGACTCCCACATATCGGATGTAGATTTACCCTCAAACAGCCGCCCCCAGTCTACATTCCCTAGCTCCTGCCTAATACTGTCGTAGTTAGCCTTCCCCCAGTTTAGTACTTTCACTCTGGGACTACTTCTATCCTTTTCTACAAGTATCTTGAAACTTATAGAATTGTGATCACTGATCCCAAAATGGTCCTCACACTGAGACATCAATCACCTGTCCGGGCTCGTTTCCCAGAACCAGGTCTAAGAAAGCCCCTTCCTGAGTTGGAATATCTACATATTGCCTCAAGAAGGACCTTTGACACACTGAACAAACTTTGCCCCATCCAAGCCCCTGGCACTAAAGGAATCCCAGTCTATGTGGGGGAAGTTAAAATCACCCATTACAACAACCCCGCTGTTTTTATATCTTCCCATAATCTGCTGATGTACCAGTTTCTCCACTTCACGCTGGCTATTGGGAGGTCTGTAGTACAACCCTAACAGTGTGATTGCACCACTCCTGTTCCTGAGTTCTACCCAGATGGCCTCATTCCAAGATCCCACCAAGATGTCCTCCCTCTCTATAGCTGTGACATTCTCCCTAATCAGTAAATCAATACTCCCACCTCTTTTGTCACCCTCTGTATCTCGCCTGAAGCATCTAAATCCTGGAATGTTAAGCTGCCAGTCCTTCCCTTCTTTCATCCGTCTCGGTAATTGCCATTATATCATAGTTACATGTAGTAATCCAAGCTTTAAGTCCATCTGCCTTACCTGTCATACTCCAGACCCATCTGTCCTGTCATGTTTTGTACACTCTCCCTGTGTTTTACTTCTCTTAGCCTTACTGGACCCATTCACTAAGTTTTCCATAGTCTCTGTACTCCATACTGTGGCCCCTTTTTACTTTTGTCTTTCCTTTCTCTACTTTCCACTTTTCCCCTTACTGCCTTTTGTTTCTGTCCCCACTTTACTTCCCCCTGACTTCCTGCATCGGTTCCCATCCCTCTGCCACATTAGTTTAAACCCTCCCCAACAGCATGAGCAAACATTCCCCCTAAGACCTTGGTTCCAGTCCTGCCCAGGTGCAGATCGTCCGATTTGTACTGGTCCCACCTCCCTAGAACCGGTTCCAATGCCCCAGGAATTTGAATCTCCCCTCCCTCAAGCCATGTATTCATCTTAGTATCCTGACATTCCTACTCTGACTAGCATGTGCCTCTGGTAGCAATCCTATATTATTATGTTTGAGGTCCTACTTTTTAGTTTAACTCCTAACTTCCTAAATTCAGCTTGACTTAATCTCTGATGGATTTGAATCCATCAATCAAAGTTGGATGATTAACTTTGCCTTAAATACTTTGGTCAAAATACTTATTGATTTTTTTTTATCAAACTGTGTCCTTAAACTAAATATTACAGTCGATTCTTCACATTGAAAGTTGAGAATTGCATTTACTAAAATGTCCTGATTAGATATCTTCACCGTTCGTTCTGCTGAATCAGCAGGAACATTTTCTATAGAAGGAATTGTTGCTAAATGATAGGTGGACTAAATACAAGAATTTGTAATTGCTTCAGGACTGCAGAGAAGAAAAATGGGAGACTTCAGTTTTATTAATAGTCTGTGTCTAGACAATTTGTTTGTTTTATTGCTGTGACTTTGACATTGACCCTGCAACTGAGCATGTGCAGGAAGGACTCCACCCAGTGACACAAATAAACACTGCCTACTAATTAAAGGGCCATCGCCCAAAAATAAATAAAATGGATCGAGCCAGCCAAGTGGGTGTGAGCTTCCCCTGAAATTTACGTTGGTGTGTGGGCAGCCTGCCCTCAACATATATTCCAGTCCACGTGTAAGCAAGTCACATGGTGAATCCCACTGCTTCAAGGATTCCAGTTTTGGCAGGTCACATTTCTGCTGCTCTAAACAAATTTAGACATCCCTGTAGGAAATAGACACAAGAGCCTTACCTCCCACTACTTGCAGAGCCTCTTAAATAAAATGAATGCCTTTGCAGATAGGAGGCAGACCATCAACTGACTAAAGCTGTTCACAATGACCTTGTTTTATTCCTGGATAATGAGTGCAACTATATTCATTTTAGACCCCATAGTCTAGTTTATAGGGAATGTGAGGTCTGGTTCCTGAGGCCGGTTGATGCTAAGCCCAAGTAGTATGCCCAAAAATGCAGACCCAAGAAATCATCTCATCGAATGTTGATCAATGTTCCATGTCAATGTCATCACGCCTATCGGGAAAGCTTGCTGAAATTTAGGAAATAATGCACGTCATCTTGACTAACAGAACTGCTTATTTTTTAATCTCCTTTCAGGAGAAGACAGATTATAACAATGATCAGCTTCAAGGCAAGGATCTCATCAACTTTAAACTTGTAACCCTCAAAATCTTTAGAAGACAGAATGCAGGAGTTTATTGCTAACTTTGCGTTTTCCTTCTCTTCTTTTTCTTTTGTTCATTTATTGCCAGCAAAGCACAAGCTTTAGCACTTCACCATGTCAGTTACAGCCATTCACAAATGCACTGGGAGGGATATGCACAGGATGAGTGAAGGGAACATGCACTGGCAGGGACACACACAGTATGGGTGAACAGAACCAGAAAGTGATTTAATTTGACAAGGAAGTATACTGTGAAAGGTCTGACACTGGGAAGTTCCGAAGAACAAAGGGACCTTGACGTGTTAGTCCACAGATCTGTGAAGGAGGAAAAGCAGGTTAATAGGTGGTGAAAAAGGCATATGGCACACTTGCAATTGGGGTTAAGATTCCAAGAGCAGAAAGCTCACAATGAAGTTGTACAGAACTTAGTCGAGGCCACAGCTGGAGCACTGTGTGCAGTTCTGGTCGCCACATTATAGGAAGGACATGAATGCACTGGAGGGGGTGCAGAGGAGATTCACCAGGATGTTGTCTGGGATGGAACATTTAAATTATAAAGAGAAGTTGGATAGGCTTGGGTTGTTTCCTCTGGAGCAGAGAAGATTGAGGGGCAACCTGATTGAGGTGTTCAAGATTATGAGGGGCATGGACAGGGGTAGATAGGGAGCAGCTGTTCCCCTTAGTTGAAGGGTCAGTTACAAGGGGACACAAGTTAAAAGTGAGGGGTGGGAGGTTTAGGGGGGATTTGAGGAAAAACCTTTTTACTCAGAGGGTGGTGACGGTCTGGAATGCACTGCCTGGGACGGTGGTGGAGGCGGGATGCCTGACATCCTTAAAAAAGTACCTGGATGAGCACTTGGCATGCTATAACATTCAAGGCTGTGGGACAAGTGCTGGCAAGTGGGATTAGGTGGCAGATCAGGGCCTTTCATGCTTCGATGCAGACTCGATGGGCTGAAAGACCTCTTCTGCACTGTAGGATTCTGTGATTCTGTGATGCTTGTGGGTCAAAGGAGGATGAACTTGCTGTCTGGTGGACTAGCTTGCATATCAGTCCATAAATTATTGACACTGAGATCTGCACATCACAGGACCAGGTCTAAAAGGAGGATGTCTTCAGAACATCCAGAATTGGCTTGGTCATTACAGGACATCACTAGTTTCAAGGAACAACTTTGCATAAGGGTTTTGCAACCTCATAGTCTTCCATGGAATACATATCAACTCCAGGTTTACCTATGGTCAAGGTATCAAGACAGAGACTCTAACAGCAGTTGCTCCTTCTCCCATGCATTGTCAGATTGCTATGAAGGAACTTTGTCTTTCCAGTGTTGAATGGGCTATCTTTTGGGGTTGACAAACTTGGAGAGCAGTTAGAGAGAGTTACAAGGCAGGATTTCACCTATCTTTTTGACTCCATAAAATCTGCTGCAACACTGACAGTGGCCACAATAAGCAAGTAAGCAATTAACCAAAATCCACAAAGAACCATAGACATCTTTCTCCATTAGAGAGTGACAATTAGTTACACACACTGGAATGGGCACAGATAATGGTTCTGTCTCTCAAATGTCAACATATCTTGCTCCTCTTGTCAGCTCCCTCTGATTTCTGCTAGGAAACATGTAAAATCCAGCTACAAGTGTCATAGGTCCACACCAGTAACCATGTAGGCGAAAGCAAGATTGTTCTTCACTAACTATGCTTTGAAGGAAAGGCAGTCATGGTGTTTCCCTAAGACAGTCCTTTGAGCAAGTTCAAGCTAAGTGTATGTCAGGTTGACCACAACATTGAATTGGGTGGCACAGTGGTTAGCACTGCTGTCTCTCAGCACCAGGGACCAGGATTCGATTCCAGCCTTGGGTGACTGTCTGTGTAGGGTTTGCATGTTCTCTTTTTGTTTGCATGAGTTTCCTCTGGGTGCCTCCCACAATCCAAAGATGTGTAGGTGTGTAGGTTAGGTGGATTTGCCATGGTAAATTGCCCCCCCCCCCCAGTGTGTAGATTAGAAGAGATTAGCAGGGTAAATGTTCAGGATTACAGGGATGGGACAGGAGGGAGGTGTGGAGCATGGTGGTGGCTTGGTGGGGGTGCCAAGGGACTGGGTAAGATACTCTGTCAGAGAATCAAATCAGTGCAGATTTGATGAGGCTGAATGGTCTCCTTCTGCACTGTAGTGATTCTATGATTCTATGATCCTCTTAGGGATTGGCGAAGACTTGATTCCACTTCAGGTTCAATGAGCTCTGAAATGGCTAATTAACCAAATGCATAATATTTGCCACATGTTGGGTAGCTGTTGCTTAAAAGGTCGGCCATATGAGTTGGGAGGTTTGTACACTTTCTCAGATGCATCAACGTGGCCTCTGCACATTCCTGACAAAAGCTGGTGATCTTACCGGTATCTTCCCACATAAACCTCTTCTATTTTGGGTGGTGATTTGTCAGCGATTCCCATGAGTCATTGAGCATGTTTGATCTCTCCAGGAATGCTTTGAGGACATCGCAAAAGTATTTCCAATGCCCACCTCGGAATCGTCTGCATGGCTGAGTTTTGAGTAGAGCAGTTGCTTCAGGAGTTTGGTGTCAGGCATGCGAATGACATGTTCTGCCTAGCAGAGCTGGTTTTGAGTGATTAGTGCCCTGATGCTGGGCATGTTGGCTTGGGAGAGGATTTTGCTGAAGTTTTGCCTTTCTTGACACTGGAATTGGAGGATCAGGTGGTAAGTCTCCAGTGATTTGAGGTGTCAGATGTACACATCAGGTCGTCAAGTCTCCATGACTCCATTCAGAAAACTTTGAACAAGAACTGCATATTAATATAATGAAGCACAAATGGTTGTCAATATTCTTGTCAAAAGAACGTCAAAATATTGAAATGAAGGTTCAGATACTTGGATAAGTTATATAGTGTGTTGTAGTAAAGTATTAATGATCATTGATGTCTGTTGCATATTGCATAATCTCTCTATAGAAACAGGCATTACCAGACAGCATACTATAGAATCAGTAGAAAAGAACCCTGAGAACCAGTCCGAAGCTATGCTTCTCAATCCCACAACATGGAGTCTTAGAGCAATCAATAGCATCGCCACTTAATTGCCTGTCTACTCGTAGATAAAACCTGCAAAATTCACATATGTCCAATAAAGTGGCTCGATACAGTCATTACCTCGGCCCTTTAATTAACTTCCATGGTTACAAATCAATTTGGGTTGTGACTGCATTATTTCAGTCCACCAAAACTGAACTGTAATAATTTAGTTGAAATAAAATCCAATGATTTTATTCTCTCTAATACTCTGATGTATGTGCATTGTGTGTGTGTTCAGTGACAATGTGTTGTGTGTACCTTCTCGTGTCCTTAAGAAATTCAGCAAATGGGAGGTGGCAGCCAGTTGATGTGTGCCTCTTGGCCCAGTATCCCCTCGATCTTGAGGTAGCCCCACAATTGTCAGACCTGCCACTTGCAGAGCTGCAACCACTAATTCAACCTCATGTTTTCTCGCACCTTCTTCATGGCATGATGATCTATTTGTTGAACATGGCAAAGAGTATTTGGGTGAATGGAATAATTTAGGTGTTTTAGAAAAGAAATTGAGTTGTAAGCTTAGATGATAGAGGCAAAGCCATTTCCTGGGATAAGCAGACACTAGTCAGCCAGTAATTGGCATATGACCTCAGCAGCATGTGGTAGAAGTACAGCTTTCTTGAGGCAGTAAATGATTATTGATGATTATTGGTCTATAGACCCTGATAAGTGGGTATTTGTGGGTAGGATACCTTCTGTAATAGAGCTTCCAGTGTTTCCCCTTATTCTGCTCCGATGATAGAATAAAGGTTGAGGGCATACCAAATGGTGCTTTAGAACACTTGGGAATCATGTAAAATGTTGTATTTGGATAAATAAAATATTTGTTTGTTGGTTCTTTATACTATTTTTGCACTGTTTCATATCTCAGGTAGTATTTACATTAGATTCACTCTTGTGGTTCGGCATTCTAACATTAATTCTATAATCCAGAAAACTCCAAAATCCAGAAATGCTTTGGTCCCAAGTATTCTAGAGAGCTTCCAGCCTTGCCAATAATCTAACGCCTTCGACATGAATTCCATGATACAATACACTCAAAATCAAAATCAATTGCAAGTTTAAACTGCACAGAGATTACCAAATGTCAATTCAAGATCTGAATCCTGAAACTCTTTTAACTGCAATCATTAAATGGAATTTTCCCAAAAAATGACTAAGTGCCATTCTAGGCAAGAAGACCAATGTGATCCTTGTCGGTATATCTGGTGCGAATCAGATCGCAATCGTCCCACACTGAATGCACAGAAAGAGCAGCCACGTGAAACATGACAGTATGGAGTCCCAGGCCTGTGACTCACCCGAACGGGCTCGCAGCTGTGCATTGTTAACAAGGGAGAGCTGCATTTAAACCACAAAACTTTTAAACAGGCGGAAAGCAGTGTAATCAGTGCGACATTAGTGGGCTTTGCAATTGGCATCAGAGGCCGTCCCTCAAGGGTCTCTGAGCAGCCAGTGAGAATACTCATCACACGAGCCCCAATCCAGCGGTGGGCCCTGACCTGCCCCCCCAAACCCCTGCACCCTTGAAAGCCCCCACCCACCCCGCACCATGGTGGCTGCTGACTTGCCTTGCTAACCTGGAGGTTAGCGTTAAGCTGTACTCACCTCCTTGACCACCCTCACAATCCATGGCACCTAGACCACACTTCAAGGGACCAGTTATGATTTGCACCTATGTGGTTTGTCATTGGGTGGGGTGGGGAGGGGGGCAGGGAAGAGGGCATGGGAACATTCCAGAAGGAAGATATCCGCATTCCAAACTCACTAGTGGGATTGAAATGAAATCAATCTCATGCCAATCAGCCTCATGGCCTCTCTGGGCCTGATCCAGTTTGCGCCAACCAAAAGGGACTGGAAAGATTGCAAACCGTTTGGCGCCAGGCACAAAACCCATTTTTGGGCCCACACGCAATTTTCCCGGTGCAACGCGGCTGGAAAATCACAGGCATTGTTTACAATCAGTGCTCTCTTCTTTTTAGGCAGTCCCTTGGGTTTGAGGGTGATCTGTTTTCAATGCGATTTTATGGGCTGTAAAATAACAGTTAAGTCCAATGCGTGATCTGCAGACTTTTGTCAGATGTGGGGTAAGTGGTAGATAGGTTGTTTGGAAATTTGTGTGCTCCTTCCGATGTTTTGATGCTGCCCCTGCGCATTCCTGACAAATTCCCCTAATGTGTTTGGATCCTTCCTGAATGAATCTTCCCCATTTTGGTCAGTCACAAGCCAGGGTCTAATACATACCTAACACAGGTGTCTTTAATCTCTTTAGAAATGCTTTGCTGAAATCCCTAAAGTGTTTCTGCTCTCCTCCTGGGTAGGGAAAGGGGAGCAGGGGACAGTCTTCCACCGTGACTGAAACAAGAACAGGGAATGCTGGAAAATCTCAGCAGGTCTGGCAGTATCTGTGAGGAGAGAAAGTAAAGTTATCTTTTTTAGTCCTTCGGCTCTTCATCAGAATTGAAAGGAGGAGAATGTGTTAGAGCTATTGAAACTGTAACAAAATGTAGCGACTAAGAATGATGGCCTCCTGTGAGATGGGGATGGGGTTCTGCATTGAGGCAATACATGTATAGGATGCTTTTAAAAATAGGTTTAAGATTAAGGAGAATAGTCATAATCTAAAGTTACCAAACTCAATGCTGAGTGCCAAAGGCTGCAAAGTGCCCAGCCGGAAGATGAGATGCTGCTGCTCCAGCTTGTGTTGGGCTTCCCTGGAGCATTGTAGTCACAGTAAGAAGTCTCACAACGCCAGGTTAAAGTCCAACAGGTTTATTTGGCAGCACAAGCTTTCGGAGTCTCAGGCTCCTTCATCAGATGAGTGAGGACTTGTGTTCACAAACAGGTCATATACAGACACAAACTCAATTCACAAGATAATGGTTAGAATGCGAGTCTTTACAGATAATCAAGTCTTAAAGGTACCGACAATGTGAGTGGAGAGAGGGCCAAGACATTGAGTTTGTGTCTGTATATGACCTGTTTGTGAACACAAGTCCTCACTCACCTGATGAAGGAGCCTGAGACTCCGAAAGCTTGTGCTGCCAAATAAACTTGTTGGACTTTAACCTGGTGTTGTGAGACCTCTTACTATACTAACCCCAGTCCAACACCGGAATCTCCACCGCATTGTAGTCAGCCAAGGATGGACATGTGGGCATGAGAGCAAGGTGCTGAGTTAAAATGGCAAGCAACAGGAAGGTTGAGATCAGGCTTGTGGACTGAGCAAAGATGTCCCGCAAAGTGGTCACCTAGACTGTGTTTAGTCTTCCCAGTGTAGAGGAGACCGAATTGGGAGCAGCAAATACAATAGACCAAATTTAAGGAAGTGTAAGTGAAATGCTGCTTAACCTGAAAGAAGTGTTTGTAGACCTGGTTTTGACTGTTCAATGGCTCGATGCTGGACAAGTCGGCTTGGGAGACAACACTACCATAGTTCTGTCTTTCTTCCCACCAGATTTGGAGGATCTTGCAAAATCACTGCTGGTGGTACTTCTCAAGTACTTTGAGGTGACTGCTGTATCATATAGGAGCACAGGGATCACTACTAAAGCATGGTCATAACCTCTGGTTTGAGATCCTTGTCAAAGAGTCATAGAGGTTTACAGCCTGGAAACAGGCCCTTTAGCCCAACTCGTCCATGCTACCCTTGTTTTTAAATCACTAGGCTAGTCCCAATTGCCCACATTTGGCCCAAATCCCTCTATGCCCATCTTACCCATGTAACTGTCTAAATGCTTTTTAAAAGACAAAATTGTACCCGCCTCTACTACTACGTCTGGCAGCTTGTTCCAGATACTCACCACCCGCTGTGTGAAAAAATTATCCCTCAGAACCCTTTTGTATCTCTCTTCTCTCACCTTAAACCTATCCTTCAAGATTTAGACTCCCTTATCTTTGGGAAAAGATGTTAACTGTCTATCTTATCCATGCCCCTCAGTATTTTATAGAACTCTATAAGATCACCCCTAAGCCTCCTATGCTCCAGGGAAAAAAGTCCCAGTCTATCTAGCCTCTCCTTATATCTCAAACAATTCAATCTTTTCTGCGCTCTTTCTAGTTTAATAATATCATTTCTATAATAGGGTGACCCGAACTGTACACGGTATCCCAAGTGTGGCCTTACCAATGTCTTGTACAACTTCAATAAGATGTCCCAACTACTGTATTCAATGTTCTGACCAATGAAACTAAGCATGCCTTCTTCACCACCCTGTCCACCTGTGACTCCACTTTCAAGGAGCTATGAACCTACACCCCCTGATCTCTTTGTTCTATAACTCTCTCCAGTGCCTGGCCATTAACTGAGTAAGTCTTGCTCTGGTTCGATCTACCAAAATACATCAACTCGCATTTATCTAAATTAAACACCATTTGCCATTCATCGGCCCACTGGCCCAATTGATTAAGATCCCGTTGCAATCCCAGATAATCTTCTTCACTGTCCATTATGCCACCAATCATGGCATTACCAACCATGCCTCCTAAATTCTCATCCAAATCATTAATATAAATGACAAATAACTATGCACCTAGCACCAATCCCTGAGGCACACCGCTGGTCACAGGCCTCCAGTTTGAAAAACAATCCTCTACAACCACCCTCTGTCTTCTGTCATCAAGCCAATTTTGTATCCAATTGACTACCTCACCCTGGATCCTGGGAGATTTAATCTGATGCAACAATCTACCATGCAGTACCTTGTCAAAAGAACCTTGCTAAAGTCCATGTAGACAACATCGACTGCATTGCCCTCATCTACCACCTTGATTACCCCTTCAAACTCAATCAAATTTGTGAGACATGATTTTCCACTCACAAAGCCATGCTGACTGTCTCTAATCAGTCCTTGCCCCTCTAAATGCCTGTAGATTCTGTGTCTCCCGAAAACCTTCCAACAACATTACCCACTACAGATGTAAGGCTCACTGGCCTGTAATTCCCAGGCTTTTCCCTGCAGTCCTTCTTAAACAAAGGCACAGTATTTGCAACATTCCAATCTTCAGGTACCTCACCTGTGGCTGTCAATGATTCAAATATCTCTGCTAGGGGACCCACAATTTCCTCCCTAGCCTCCCACAATGTCCTGGGATACACTTCATCAGGTCATGGGAATTTATCCAGCTTGATGCTCTTTAAGACTTACAGCACCTCCTTCTCTGTAATATGTACACTCCTCAGTATATTTATTTCCCCAAGCTCCCTAACATCCATGCCTTTCTCAGCAGTAAATACTGATAAGAATTATTCATTTAGGATCTCACCAATTTCTTGTGGATCCGCATGTAGATGACCTTGTTGGTCCTTAAGAAGCCCTGCTCTCTCTCCCTAGTTACTCTTTTACCCTTTATGTATTGGTAGAAGCTCTTTGGAATCTCCTTTGCCTTATCTGCCAAAGCAATCTTGTGTCCACTTTTTGCGCTCCTGACTTCTCTCTTGACTCTGCTCCTACATCCGCTATACTCTTCAAGGGATCCACTTGATCCCAGCTGCCTATGCATGTCATATGCTTCCTCCTTCTTCTTGACCAGGGCCTCAATATCCTGAGTCATCCAGGGTTCCCTACTTCTACCAGCCTTGCCCTTCACTCTAAAAGGAATGTGCTTATCTGAACCCTTGTTAACGCACTTTCGAGAGCCTCACACTTACCAGACGTCTCTTTGCCTGCCAATAAACTCCCCCAATTAATTTTAGAAAGTTCCTGTCTGATACCATCAAAATTGGCCTTTCCCCAACTTAGAATTTTAACTTTTGGGCGAGACCTATCATTCTCTAAAGCTATCTTAAAACTAATGGAATTATGGTCACTGGCCCCAAAGTGATCCCTCACTAACACTTCTGTCACCTGACCTTCCTTATTTCCCAAGGGGAGGTCAGGTTTTGCCCCCTCTCTGGTTGGGCCATCCACATACTGAATGAGAAATTCCTCCTAAATACATTCAACAAATTTTTCTCCAAACAAGCCCCTAATACTATGGCTGTCAGTCAATGTTGGGAAAGTTAAAGTTCCCTACTATTACCACCCTATTTTTCTTGGAGCTATCTGTAATCGTCTTTCATATTTGCTCCTCAATTCCCCACTGACTATTTTGGGGCCTATAGTACAACCCAATCAAAGTGATTTCCCCCTTCTTATTTCTCAGTTCTACCCATATAGACTCAGTGGACGAACCCCCAGAAATATTCCCTCTCAGTACTGCCATGGCGTTTTCCCGAATCAAAGATGCAACTCCCCCTCCTCTTACCTCCTGTTCTATCTTTCCTTTGGCATCTGTGCCCTGGAACATTGAGCTGCCAGTCCTGTCCCTCCCTTAACCATGTTTCAGTCTTAGCTATAATATCTCAGTCCCATGTACCCATCCATGCCCTGAGTTCATCTGCATTGCCCGTCAGGTCCCTTGCATTGAAATAAATGCAGTTTAATCTGGACTTCCCTTGCTTTCTGCCCTGCTTTTGCCTGACCTGTCTAGTACTTGGATTACTGACACTGCCTTTACTATTTAATGTGCTCTCTTTAACTTCTGTGCTGTCCTCGACCTTCTCTTGTTTCCCTACTGCTTTGCCACCCCCACCTCCCAAATTAGTTTAAACCCTCCCGAGTGGCTCTAGCAAATCTCCCCGCCAGGATATTAATCCTCTCCATTTCAGGTGTCACCTGTCCCTCTATAAAAGGTCATCCCTGCCCCAGAAGAGATCCCAATGATCCACAATGATTCAAATACTCTTTTTCAAAATTGTCTGGAAACTGAGTATGCTATTCCGGGGGATCTTAGGGACATTGTGATCATGACTGTGTTCAATGAGGGAGACCAGTCTGCTTGCAGGAGTTATCAGGTTTGCTTCTATAATGAGGGTTAAATTGCAATCACCTTCATTGCTTTGATTTTATCTAATGTAAGGTTTTAAGTATTAACTAATTACTAACAGCTCAAATTTACAACTTCTACCCTTTCATGTTGCTATTCTGATGAAACTCTACAATATTTATAAGTTAGAATTACAATACTTCAAAGGGTGACTTCTCTTTCGAAACCAGTCAGTAATTTGCAAATGACTGTGCATTCTGCTTTGCTCATTGCTGCCCTCTGGCGGCACATCGAATCAGAGCAGATTATTTCAATAACTATCTACTCATCTTACCTCAAACAACATAATCACTTCTATATCTAAAGCACGAATCAAAAGGATACTCAGCAGCCAAGTTACGACCAACAACTAAAGTTATGACTTTGGACTATGTGCACTTAAAAAATTCTAACAATTTAACTTCCATTTTAACGTCCTTTCTTCTTTGGGAGCATGGGAGCCAAAGTTGCCTACTCTAGAAAGGAAAAAAAGCCACTCCTGAAATGAAACCTTGATAAAATCAATGCAGATCTGCCCTTTAAGATACTTCATATGGATTAGAAAGCCAAAACCCCAAGATGGGAGTTCCCTCTGCAAGTCGTTTTATAAAGCTCTCTATTAACAAATCCAATGGCTCATGATTTTCCATTAAAATAACATTGGAGCTAGTGGTATTTGCCGTTATTAATGCACTAAAATTGCAAAGAAAGTTAAGTTTCTTTTCCATTTCAGTTTAAGTATAAATATAATGATGTGTAAAGCATTAATTGCTGCCACGCAATGTCTTTGGCATTGAAAATGAACTATTACAACTGTGGGGTCTCCTCAGGTTTTAATTGTTGTTAGAGATATTAAAAATGAAATTTTAAATTTTTTGTTTGTTTTTACTTATCATTTCTGCATTTTTTTACAAGTAGGAATTGGTTAGCTCAGTTGGCTGGACAGCTGGGTAGTGATGCAGAATGACACCAGCTGCATGGATTTAATTCCCATACTGGCTGAGGTTATTCATGAACACCCACCTTCTCAACCTTGCCCCTCGCCTGAGGTGTGGTGATCCTCAGGTTAAATCACCACCAGCCAGCTCTCCCTCTCAGAGAGGAGAGCAGCCTCTGGTCATCTGGAACTATGGTGACTTTACCTTTTCTTTAAATGTAACTTCACAGCTCCACTGTTTTTCCCTTTGGGGAATAGTGGGGGAAGGATCCCCAAGCTGATTATCAGCCCATTGAACCGCATTGTGAAAGCTCCTCTGTGGTCAACAAGTCCTGGTGTTGGACTTGAACCTGAGGCTTCTAGTCCAACCCTGGTGGTGCAATTGTTGTGCCACAAGACCTCTTCTGCCCTTATTTTCCTCTCTATTAACCTACTTCTTTTCATTCTCCATTTCTCTTTCTCTGCCTGATTTGACATTGAATTCACCCTCTTCTTTCTCAGTCCTTGTGCTGTTTATTTCACAATCCTTCAATCTGATTGGTTCAGGAAATACATAGCTTGCCCTGATCATTCAGGTTCTGAAGAATTAACACGCCAGAATGTTACCGCCTTACCCGCTCCAGATGCGGAATGGAATTCTCTGTTGGCCTCGGGTGGGATTTTATGAGTCTCTTCCGAGCGAGGTCGTAAAATTCTGGCCACATGTGTCTCCCTCCACAGATGCTGCCTGACCTGCGGAGTATATCCTGCATTTTTCTGTTTTTATTTCAGACTTCCAGCACCTGCAGTATTTTATTCCCTGTGCTAGGGTAAATAAGGAGTTGTCTGGTTAAAAACACCAGACATTGAAATCCACCCACTTTAAATTTTACCCTACTCAACTAAGTACCAAAAATAAATGGAAACTATTCCTGAAATTATTTAGATTAAAATAATTTTAAGGTCATAGCTATTTTCAATAATATATCATTAACTTTTATTGTTGTATGAAAAATGTTCCAAAATAGTAGTTTTGTGTAATATATACACTTCTAACTTATTAAGAAAACTTTATTTTCCATTATTTTCATTGCACAAGAAATACAAGCATCATCAAGCCAGCTAATAGATTTAGATATTAGATATTCCTATTAGTTTCTTGCATCAGTCAGAAATTACATATCGAAAAATAAATAAAAGTTAGGACACCAACTCAGGCTGCAGAGTTAAAATCCAGGTAGTTCAGGCTAAGTTTTCCACATTGGAACTCAGAAAGAGTGAAGTCTACAATGGCAATGCCGCAAACGTATTCCCATTTGGATCTGAATATGTTGCCATTTATTCATTGAATTGCTGCTCCTGTTGAAGTTTTTGGTTATCTAATCAGCAACTTTGGAGTGAAGGGTGTCTTTATGGTAGCACATTGGCTCCCAAATGACAGTGCCTGATGATGATGGCAAACTGCAACTGATTTAGCCCTTGGTAGTAAACTCAGCAATCAGATACCTGGGGTAGCCTAGTCTGCAGTACACCAGTGTGCTGTTGGTGGTCGGCCAGCCAGCTTGGCTCATTAGTGAGATTTGAAGAGGTAAACCTATCACTGGCAGTTTGGATTCTTTCCATACAGCTACAGGTATTTTACGACAGTACTAGATGGTCCCAACTAGACAGACAATTGGAAGCTAGTAAGTGCTATGATTTTAGTTGCTTAACTAGAGCAGTACCTTAGTGGACAGTTGCTACTCTACACTTATATAAGTGGTGCATGTCACTAGAGGGAAAGTATGTGCACCCACACTCTCACCAATAAAGACAAACCCTGCCTTTATGGATTCCCTAGTCACTCAGTTAGAACAGGCTGATGGGTTGCAGTATGTGTCAGATCGGACTTTTGGCTAAAATGGGGTGCAATGCCTTATCTCCCCAGCTTGGATTTTTGTTTGCTTCCCTTGTGGGGGACCTTGAATTGGATTCAATTGGAATTTGGTTTTTGGAGCAAGCAAGGAATGCATTCGGATCTGCCCAGTCCACCTTAAGCATTGGCTTTGTAATTTTAAGAACGGCGTCAATTTTTAAAAATAAAAATGTCAGACCTGCTATCCTACCAAAGAAAAGATACTGCATTTCAGGAAATGTTTTATGTGCCTCAAATGCTTTGGTGCTCCATGCCTGCTAGGATAACTAATCAATTTGAAAGCAGAAAATTACCACTCAAAGCAGAAAATTACAAGCATAACAGAAAATGGCAGATTTTTATTAGATTGCTGACGGAACTATGTCAAGCGATAATTTCCTCGGAACTGCTCTGATCAATTTCAGTTCAATGTGAACCTATCTATTTCCTCTTTGGGATATCAAGACTTTTCCACAAAGCATTGCGAATTTAAAGTTCCGGCTGTTTTTGATTAACTGTAGCACTGTTAAGGTTGCAGTGCCCTTTAAGAGTTTAAAGCGGGCTTTATTATTCTCCTTTGCTGCCGTATTGTTTAGGGATGTAGCCTGGATCCCTGCCCATCGCTCTTTTAAGGATCCATCTCACCACCGAGGCTCCCTTCAGGCATCGAAAGCTGGGTTGGTGCCCACTGCTGCGGCACTCTTTTGAGGACCTAAGCCCTGAGTTGCTTTTTAATGCTGCAGCCATTCTCGTCTGCTCAGTCGACTGGCCTATGCATTAACATCAATGCAGTATCTCCTCCACAGCCCCCTGGGAGAGGAGTATCAGATACTGAGTCAATGCCAAGTTTCTGGCGAGATAGTTACCTTTAACAAATCTCTGATGTTGGAAAGGATGCGGTTGTTTTTGTGTGTGTCTCCACACAGAGACGATGTGATCGGAGAGACAAACAACTATTCATACCAGTAACTGCAACCTGGGGATTGAGTGAATCGGTGGAGACCTTAAAAAAAACCCGCATGCAAATCCCTTTACCATCTGTTAGTGATTATCACGTAAAGCTCCCTTTACAAGCGTCTGTTTCACTCGGTTGAAATAGGAGTAAAATATCGTTTCCTGCAAACTGAACAACTTCTTGTAAAACGATCTCCAGTTTGAACTTTTAGAATAGGCAGCGTGATTCAAATACATTTCCCGAGGTCTCCCTCTGTGATTTTCCACAATCTGGTCATGGAAGAGCGCGTGTGCGCCTTTTTTAACCAACGGGAATTGTCTTTTCATTCGGCAAATCCATCAGTAAACGGGTTTTTACGTCTATATTTAAGGTTGTACGGCGTTGTTGTGTCGCCGCTTTCCAACAGTCCGTCAGCTATGCTGGAAGGTGACATTTTCTGCTCAGCCAATTAAAAGCCGCACGGAAATGTGATTTGGGAATAGTTTTCAGATGAATGGACAGGGTTCAGAGTGTAGACAACCCGAGCAACAACCCTCACCCTGAGGTTACATTGTCAATCCCTGCAGAGTGACATCTAGCTGAGCCGCGCTGTACTGTCTGCATATCCTCATTATATGTGATATTACATTATATATAATATAGTCTTCCTTAGTTTATTGTGTTTGGAACTGCTGAATAAGTTATAAAGGAATTTATCTTGGGGATAGGGGTGGGGGGGGGGGGCGGGGGGTTAAGGTTAGGGGATTGGGGATGGGAGATTAGGGGTAGGAGTTTATGGTGGGGTTAGGGGTAGGGTTAGGATTGGGGAGGATGGGGTTAGGTTTGGGGAGGGAAGGGATTGGTTGAGGAGAGGGTGGGTGGGTAGGGTTATGTGACGATGGGAGGGTAGAGGTGCAGGTTGGTGGGGTGATTAGATGTGTTGGGGGGGTTAGAGTTGGGAGATGGTAGGGTTAGAGGGGTGGGGTTTGGAGGTGGCTGGTTTAGGGCTCGAGAGGGAGGGGATGGAGCTGGGGTTAGGGATGGTGGAGCATCGGTTTTGGGGTGGGATGGGGAGAGGATAGGGTGAGAGGGTGGGAATAGGGTAAACATGGGCAATTAGGGTTGATGGAAGGGTTAGCGTTAAATGTTAGGGGAGTTAGAGGTGGTGGACGGTAGGGGTCGGGTGAAGTGAGTTATGGGAGGGATGAGGTGGGGAGGATTAGGGATATGGGGTGGGGGTAGTGAAGGGGAGTTGGGGGATTAAGAGTGGATATGGTTAGGGATGTGGGATAGGGAATTAGTGTGAGGTTAGGGGAGGTTGGGGGATTAAGGGTGGAGAGGGTTAGGGATGTGGGTTGGGGTAGTGAGGGATTAGGGGAGGTTGGGGGGTTAAGAGTGCGGAGGGTTAGGGATGTGGAATGGGGAATTAGTGTGGGGTTAGGGGAAATTGGAGGATTAAGAATGGATATGGTTAGGGATGTGTGATGGGGAATTAGTGAGGGATTAGGGGGAGGTGGAGAATTAACGGTGGGGAGGTTTAGGGGGGGGGGGTAGGGTTTAGAATAGAATCCATACATTGCAGAAGGAGACCTTTCGGCCCATCGAACCTGCACCGACAACAATCCCACCCAGGTCCTATCCCTGTAACCCCACGTATTTACCCTAGCTAGTCCCCCTGGATACTAAGGAGCAATTTAACACGGCCAATCAACCTAACCAGCACATTATAGAACTTGTTGAGTTTGTGTGTAATGTTCAGTCCGATCTTGAGGGAGACATACCTACCCATAGATTCAGTTTTCAAACTGAAATATGGATTTGTCCCCCGATAGTGAGTCCCCATTCGGGGTTGAAAAACCAGTTGCTCCAGGACTTCATACACATGCTGGAGGCTGGAGTTAACATCGGCTTTAGCCCGGGCTCCTTGTTCAGCATTGCTGTCCCAGGTGGACAGAATGAAAGTGTTCGCTAAACATCCACGGGTACAGACAGTGTGTTTAAACTTGTTTCGGTGGGCAGGTGGGGCTGGGTGTATTTCCAGTAAAGTATTAATAGTTGGAAAATAATAAATTTTTGACGCCACGTGTCTACTTTAAGAGCAGCAACTTTGACAAAACATTGCCATTCCGTAGCAAACTCCGACTGGTCTTTCCAATAGGGCAAGCTCGCTTCGTGATTCATGAGGAAAGTGTATTATAAGAAAAATACTTTGCACCGAATCCCTTATTCAGTTATTGCTAAGGAAGCTGAATGTGTTCCCCGGCTCTTAACGCTGCTAGTACATATTCTAGATGATTTATTGTGTGTTCTGGGTAGTTGGGGGGCGGGTGGAGATGTGGGATGATGAGAACTGCCAACTAGTGGGCCTTGGATGAATACACATTGTGCACAATTTGGGGAGATAGGTGGGACCCAGTACATTCTGGGATAAAAAAAGGAAGCAGGAAATGTCAATTTGTTCATCATATCGGTTGAAAATCATGTCCATTGGGCTCTGAAATCACAGCCAGAAACTGATCAGCCCCCGAGGTGTAAAGGCTTGCACTCCACTCAGTAATGCTCACTGTTACACTGCGCACTGCCTGTCAAGCTTTCGGCAGCATTTTTTTTGTAACATGCGATCTGTTTCAATCCAAATCCGCCAGCTTCAGCAGTAGAAGTACTAAGTGTGGCATCCCTCAGACCGCTCCCGGGCAGTGGCTGTCCTGCTTTTTTGCAGAGGTTTCGGGCAATGAGACTGCAAGCTGCTCACTCTGTGCTGCCCTTCACCTGTTTAAACGGGAAGACCGCGGTTTCGCCAGGGAGCCTGCCCTCAAACCCAACTCTACCCCAAGACTGACTATCCCCTCGGTGGCAGTGACTTCAGACTGTGAGCAAGCAACTCCCCGTCTATCACTTTGGAAGTTAAACCGGACCGGACATTGCTGGCGAGTTGGTGGGCTTGTCTGCTTTCATTTAAACACAAGTTGTGCTCAAGGCTGGAAAGGTTAGACCCTGTCCAGTGTTCTCCCCCCCACCCCCCACCCCCCAACTCCATGGCGTCCTGCTTGGGGGATCCCAGTTATTTCCATCTCTTTCCCTTCCAGCAGTGTAGGTGTGACTTTGGGAGGGAGGGTGCAATCTAAGGTGGGCAAGCTAAATCTCTCTCCGTCATCCATCAGAGCTTCAATCTCTTTCCCTTCAATGTTTTAAGGGGAGTGGGTTGAAGGGTAATGGGACGGTGTTGTTGTGCAGAGTGTAAGTGGACAGGGCATTGAGCTGCCTCACTCTGTGTGTGTGTGGATGGGACACTTTGATCCAGTTCCTACTCTCCTCTAGATGCCAACTGGACTGTGCGCTCTTCGGTAACGATTCAGCGGCTGCCTGGATGCTGAAAGAAGCCTGAAGCGGCTCCGTGTGGATCTGCCCCTGTGTCCAACAAGCCCGGGAGAAGAAGGACACACCATGGGTTTGAGTGGAGCCAGCCGCCTCCTTTCAGCGGAGAGTTTGCAGGGGAGAATCGCTGCCGCCGCTTAGACCCCGGAAAGACACGGGCGGGGTATTTGTGTGCGGGATGGTTTTAATCAAAAGCAGCCTGGGATAATATTTACTTCCAGAGAGTGTGTGTGTGTTTTTTTTGGTGTTTCTAATTTGCCATGCAGACTGACGCAGGCGTACTGGCGAGATTTCCGCAGTCCCTGCGAGCCCGCAGTTGCACTGAGTTGATGGCAAACGGCGAAGGGACTGAGTCAGAGGCGGCGAGGAAGCAGCAAGATGCTGGGGGAGAGAGTGTCCGTTTCTGCATCCTGATCGTCAGTGTGCCCTTGTGACCCAGCCCAAACCATGTCAGCTAGCTCCAAAGAACCGGAGGGCGCAGCCTGCAAGGCAAAGGTAAAAGAACAGATCAAGACTATTGTAGACGATTTGGAGTTAGTCCTGGGCGATTTAAAGGACGTGGCTAAAGAACTTAAAGAGGTAAGGAATGTTTAGGAGAAATCAAAACCCGAAACAAAAGCTGGAAAATATGATTTTTTTTCTAAAGAGAGCAATAATACATTTTTTTTTGGAGGGGGACTCGTTTGTTGAGTGTAACTGGCGAGGGAGCAACAACTGTTGGAATATCTGGCACCGCGGTAAATGTTGCCCAACTGCACCAGATTGCAGGCAGCTCTACATTTCCAAACTTGTCTAGTCCCTCTTTTCCCGTCGGAGAAGGCTGATATGATGTAATTCTCTTCTCTCACTGGGCTGCTACAGTGACAGTTCCCCTGTCAACCTCTCCCCCCTCCCTCCCCCACCTCCTCACACGCCTGGCAAAACAAAACACTTTAGAACAACTTGTTTCCCGAATGAGACGTTTGCACGATCCAGCCTTGTTAGTCCCCAGGAGTGATGGAATATTCACTTTTGGCATCAGAGGGATGTCCACTCACTCCCCCCCCCGCCTCCCCCCCGAATGCCTCGCACTGATCTAGTAATTAATTTACAGGACTGCAAATTTATTACATTGCCGGATGATGCCACAGGGGATTAGTCGAATAATATATTGTCAAAATTCGGCTTGTGGGAAGTCGCTGTCACCCTACCTGGAACAGTTATACATATGAATTTATTCCACGTAAATGCACATACAGTCTGATTTATAACGCTTTCCTTTCGAAGGCAGTATTCCTGCATAAATTAACCTCGTTCACAAATCTAAAGCTCATTCTTCACCGCGCCATGCACTGGAATAGCTGTACAGTACTCCCATGGTCTCGGCGAGCACTGAAGTAACCCATTAAAGGTCATGATTAGTTACAGAACACTTTCATTCGAAATTGCCACAGTAACGTCAGTATTCTCTTGCCGCAGGGTGGAGGGAGCTTTAGTTCAGCTGAAAAAAATGTCAAATGAGCTAAACTGTTGGTATTCCTTTATTCGTTTTATGCAACGCTGTCAATACTTATTAATTACTTGACAAGACTTTGATTCTCTATACTACTACTCACATTAATACCACAAGGGTAAATGCCGAACCGGGTTAAGCAGCAATGAATAAAGAGCGCCTGCTGCCCAACCTTAAACATTTGTGAGGTTGCTCTTGACACTATCGTCCGGATCCTTCAATGGCCCTTTGGACGTTGATGCGATTGGTTCAATACATGTGCCTTGTCACAGGGATTAACACATGGTATGAATATTAGAATAAGGAATGGTCGGTTGCGAATTAATATGCATATAGTCTCGAGTTGGTTTGGGGACCACGTATGATTAAAGAACACGCAAACCTCCAAGCGCCCATGGATCCGGATATATCAATAGTTCATTGCAGACCAGCTGTTCTTTAGCATTGTGTATATTTGCAACATTCATGTACCCACCTTTCTCCAGTTATTTAAAATGGGCTGAATCATGTCAAGGGACGTTTACTGCGGACAGAGACTCAAATCAACAGGCTAATCAACAGACTAGACAGTTGCAGTAGGGATGTTAAAGGAGCAAGGTTATAATGAAACAATATGTATGAAATAACATGTAGCTGACAAAATGGCATTTTATGAATCTAGAGGAGAACTACAGCATCTTGAATGTTTTGTGTACATAGCAGAATTGACACCAGTCTTGAAGTAGTTGTTAAGGTGGCTGATATGGGGGGGGCGGGGGGGGGGTGGGGAGACTACATGCCCAAAGTAAATGGGGTCCTTTACAATTAAACTAGGTAAGCATTGTGAATATATTTAAAACAATAATTGTAATATATTTAATATATGTAATTTAGTAAAATATGTTGAAACGTTCGTTTTACTCTGCAATTCAGTGTTTATTGACTGGCATGTGAGCTTTTGTATCCTTCAGTGAATTAACTCCAGATGTCAATGCTTGGGAATTCACTTGATTTATCACAAGAGCCTATTGTTCATTATTGTGTGCAGTTTCTACAAGCAAAATAAAAGCACAAACACAATACTGTGAGAAAGCATTGCGAGTCACTGAATAACTTATTGCTAAAGCTTTGGGGATAAGTTGTTTTCGATCAGTTGATGTGCAGTTTTGCTGCTGGAGCCCCTTTGAGCTTTGAGTGATCAAGACTGTACTAAACTCCTCCCTGTACACACACACACATACAGGAAGTACCTTGGAATATTTTAGTACTTTAAATCTATTATATAAATGCAGGTTCTTTGTATTGTGATTGTGTATAGTCAGTTGACTGTTTTTAATCATTGTGATTGGCTTGGATTTATTTATTGATCAGCCAAGAGTAGCAATTAGCTGTCAATCTTTTTTTAACCATTCCGTGTTTGAGGCTAAAATAGTAATTGTGTAAAAAAAAAACTGCTAAATATTATTACTTAACGTAATGCAAAGATATGTTTTTCTTTCTTATATGTCTTTCATTTTCCCCCAAAAAGTTTAGGTTTCGCAACTTCTTTAAATTTTTGTGCTAAGATTCTCAAGATTTGGAGTTAACACAATGGAGAGGAGACACAAGGTGTAATTTGCAGACTTTATTTGTACTTATTAGAGCTCATTATCAACTTGGCTACATTTCTGCTGTCTTTTTCAATTATGCTGAATGTATTTAAGTTCAGAATTGGTGTTATACATCTGAAGTAATCAAAATATAAATGTTAGGATGTTCCAGGTAGCAATATATTTTAATTAGTTACATGGTAGTTAATTGATTATAAAGCATTATCAAGCACTTCCTCAAATTAAATTCACTTTTTAAATACTTTAAGTGGAACACTGGTTTCCAATAGTTTTAGTTCCAATATTTGCACACATTGTGTAGCATACAAACACTGTTTTGGTTGTTTTAATTCTAGATATAAGCCTTCTATGATTTTCAATTAACCAAACTCATTGTTATGTTTCAGGACGTGGTAACTTAATCCTGTAAATAGACTGACAAAGGTGGTTTCATTCAAAATATTTCCTGCTTAAATCATAACTTGAATTATTCCTTGTTGGCAGATGTATTTAATTGCATGGTTTTAATAAGTTAATTAAGGATCTTGAATCATCAGTTCATTTGTCATCCTTTTATTGAGAAAGACTTTCCAAAGGGAATGAGGAAGAAACATAAAATAAGTCATCAATTTACAATTCTACAGTAATGCTCATATTCAAATTCTTTCACTGTGGGACCCAGTTCCATATAATTTCAATAGTTTCTTCATTGTTTGACTGTACCACTCCAATTTTCTCATTTGGAACCTCAGTGCTTAAGTTAAAAAATTGATTCCCAATTAAAAATATAGTTTGAAAATTATTAGCCCAGTTTCCACTAATATATGCAGTGATGAGACTATCATAAGACAGGGCGGCATGGTGGCACAATGGTCAGCACTGCTGTCTCACAAAGCCAGGAACTCAGATTTGGTTCCGGCCTTGGGTGACTGCGTGGAGCTTGCACGTTCTCCCTGTGTCGGTGTGGGTTTCCTTCGGGTGCTTCGGTTTCCTCCCACAGTCCAAAGACGTGCAGATTAGGTGGTTTGGTCATGCTAAATTGTTCTTTAATGTCGCAAGATGTGTAAGTTAGATGGATTAGGCATGGTGAATGTGTAGGGTTATGGGGATAGGGCGGGGGAGAGGGACCTGCGTTAGATACTCAGAGAGTCGGTGCAGTTTTGGTGGGCTAATGGCCTCCTTTTGCACTGTCGGGATTCTATGATTATGGAATTGAAAAGTGATCAGATATGATTTTCACAATTAGAGGATATCTTTTTTGATGTTCTTGATGATGTGATTGTTATAAGCTACAAGATTTTGTGAACAATGTGTTCCAATCTTCAGTTGCTAAATACCCCAGATTCACCTTTGAAATCTCCAAAATAAACATATTCTGGACTTTGCTTTCAAAACCTCTAACCCAAAGTGCTATCGGAACATATTTTGCTTGACAAGAGATTCTGCAATTGTCACCACTGAAATCCCATTTATGTAGGTTAGGAAAATAATCATGGTGCTGATTAAGGGCCTATCTTGCCCATTGGTAACTGAATGATAAAGAGCAATTTCATGCTTAAGAGAAATCTTGTGAGATATCTTGTCATTCTGTTTGGTTTATTTGACCTCTCAGTACATGGGGCAGTGAGGAATGTTTGTGTGATGCTGAAAAAGGGATATAAATACAGAGTTACTATGAGAGAGAAAATCAATAATTTTCCAGCGTGTGCACATTGGGTCAAGTTGTGGGCTGCTAACTTAACAACTCCTAAATCATTTTTAAATGATCTGTTCCGCAAGAAAACTATTGCTTATCTGAAGTGTTCAAACATTACACTGGGCAGTTCAGTGCATATTGAAGGCACAAGATATTGATGTCAGTAAAATGACTTTAAAGGTCTATGGTTCTTGTCTATGATGTAGGTAATATATTTTCCACATCTTCGCCCAGTAGATAGGTAATATTGATTTTGCTAATGACTTGGATGTTCATAAAACATTTAAGGTAAAGAGCTTTCTATGTTAATATGTCATGAAGGTAGTGTTAAAAATTCCAAACTTAAAAATGTTTTGCCTTATAAAGCAATGAAAGAAATGCAGTGACTTGAGTCCATCAGGGCTGTAAAATATTTACATACAATAAAAATACAGGGAGGAATTTACTGTAGGCAACAGAGGTCTCGCCTTCCAACTGGCAAAAGTCTCTTTTCTGGGAAGGAACACCACTTCTATTTGCCAATCAGGCTTCTAACTGGGCAGTAGTGGATGCTGGGAAGGAGATGGCTCTCAAAGGGCCCACCTTACTCCTTCCTGATGCTGGATGGCTCCATCAGTCACTGAGTGCCATTTGAATGAGAAGTCCCACTGGAAGCCTGCAACAACACCAACAGAGTTTGCTTTCATGCTTTTCATGTGACAAGTTCCTCACCCGCCACTGGGTGAATACCACTGGCAGCAGGATGAGGCCCTAAATGGGCATTCATTGGTCGCTTAATGGCCTCAATTGATGACAGGACAGGAAGGCCATCCATGAGTCTTCCTGCTACAGACTTAAACTGGGCAAAGGTGAGAAGGCAGTGGGGTTTCCATCTGCCATTTCCCTCCCAATTAATGCTCCCCACTCCAAATTTACCAAGGTAGAGGGCACTAAATTCTGCCCATCTGTAGTGAAGTTTATGACTGATTTTAAAATAGAATTGGAAACGTATCTGGTACAATCAAAAAGCTGAACAAAATTTGGCAGAAGTACAATGTTAAGTTTTACAGAAGTCCCAATTGGATGTTGTTTTGTACTCCAACATTTTGATGCTACTCTCATCTCATTTGGCAATGGTAGATGAAAAGTTGGGAAACAATTGATCACTAATTTCATTGAAAGAATACCCCACGGGAAGATGAAAACAATTGTTTTTCTATTGTTTTCGGCAAGGTTGCATTTATTACCCATCACAAGTTTCCCTGAGAAGATGCAGATGGATTTTCTTATTGAAAATTTTCTGTCCATCTGTTGCAGGTTATTCCACAATATGTTAGATAGTGACTTCCAGCTACAATTAAAAACAAAAGCATACATCCAAGTCAGAATGACATGTGACTTGAGGGTAACCTAGAATTTTTGTTTGAGCATGAGTACTGATCCATCGTCCATCTCTCATAAGAGGTCAATGGGCAAAATGAAAACACATGGGATAGGCAGTAATGTATTCGCATGGATCAAGAATTGGTTGACATATTCACTAGAGTTTAGAAGGATGAGAGGAAATCTGATTGAAATTTGAACAGGGTTGGACAGATTAAATGCAGAGAGGATGTTTTCCCTGGTTGGGGAATCTAGAACCAAGGGACACAGTCTCAGGATACAGGGTAGACCATTTAGGACTGAAATCAGGAAAGATTTTTTCAAAGGGCAGTGAATCTGTGGAATTCTCTACCACAGAAGGCTGGGGAGGCTATGTCACTGAATGTAGTCAAGAATTACATAAATAAGTTTATTAGATTTTAATGGCAGCGAGGGGAATTGGGATCTGGGAATTTTGCATTGGGATAGAGGATCAGCCATGATCATATTGAATGGCGGAGCAGGCTCAAAGGGCCAAATGGCCTACTCCTACTCCTCCAAGTTTCTGTGTTTCTATAATAGTTTTGTGCCCCAATAAGAGAGTTGTAAATGATAACATTTGAATACGATGAGTCATCAGCCCACCTTTATCTTTGTGTCAAAGTTGGAAAGGGAACGGACCCATTAACTAAACTTATGGTTAAAATGGATATGACTGAGAGAGTCTGTTTTGTTTCCAAGGAGCTGATAAAAGGCCTGTTGTTTGTGTGAATGGAATATGTAACTACTGTATGCATTTAATTTGCCTCATGAAATTTATGTATTTTATCTCACATTGTGCTGTGTGCCTTTGATGGTGCTTTCCATCCAGTAAAGATATCACCGAGCATTAGATAATGAGAACGTCTACTGACACAGCAAAATGTAAAAGATGATGTGAGCAATCACTGACAGTCTTGTTCAGGGTCTTGGTCAATGAAATATTCAGAGCGAAACGGAAAGAGTCAGAACAAAAAATCTATGTAGTCGTCTCCCGAGAGACTTTTCTGTTTAATTTGAGTCCTGAAATGATTGTTAGTCCTGGATGTACGACATCAAAGATAGTTGTCCTGGATTTGAAAGTGCAGTGACTTGGCAAAATATCAGCTGCGTATCCATTTTTTACAAGATCATTCGAAAAGAAAGTTGGAAATGTTCAATACATTTTCTTGAAGCTTGCAAGGAAACTTGTGTCATTTGTTTTTAGGAAGAGTGTTTACAAATTTGTCATTAACTGGTGATATAGTTCCATGTGCTCAATGGGGCCATATATGCAGCTTTCATCACTTACTCAAAACTTAATTTCAGTCTTGTTATTATGTAAAGGCAGAACTCTGTCAATATAGTCACCTGACTAAATATGATTATTGTTGCAACTTAATATAACGTTGGCTATATAGAGCTGCAGGTTGCCTTTAATTGTACCCTTCTGGCAGTACCTTTTTTGTTGTAATCCAGCACATTCTGTTCAAATAACTTTCTTTTTCAGCCTGGTAACAATGCTGATTGTTAACCACATATTGACAACACAGTGCATAAATATCCAAAAAAAGGAAAGTAATAAATGCATGTAAAGGACTCCACCAAAAAAGCTTTGGAACAAATTAGTTCACAGACTTGTGTCTGTTGGATTTGCTTGTGTAATATTATCCCTTCAATGAATAGGCTAAACTGTAGGTTAACATACTAAAGAAGTAAAGCTTTTAGTCATGATTCCACCAGGCCCTAAAAATATTTTTTTTAAACAAAGTTTATTTATTATTGTCACAAGTAGGTTTACATTAACACTGCAAAGAAGTCACTGTGAAAAATTTTTCACAAAATGTTTCCGGCTTATTTTTTCATTGAGAGTCATAGAAGTTTACAGCATGGAAACAGGCCCTTCGGCCCAACTTGTCCATGCTGCCCTTTTTTACCACTAAGCTAGTCCCAATTGCCTGCAATTGGCCCAGATCCCTCAAAACCCATCTTGTTCATGTAACTATCTAAATGCTTTTTAAAGGACAAAATGTTACCTGCCTCTACTACTGCCTCTGGCAGCTCATTCCAGACACTCACCACTCTCTGTGAAAAAATTGCCCCTCTGGGTTCTTTTGTATCTCTCCTCTCTCACCTTAAATCTATGCCCTCCAGTTTTAGACTTCCCTACCTTTGGGAAAATATGTTGGTTATCTACCTTATCTAGGCCCCTCATTATTTTATAGACCTCTATCAGATCACCGCTAAGACTCCTATGCTCCAGGGAAAAAAGTCCCAGTCTATCCAGCCTCTCCTTATAACTCAAACCATCAAGTCCCAGTAGTATCCTAGTAAATCTTTTCTGCACTCTTTCTAGTTTAATAATATCATTTCTGGAATAGGGTGACCAGAACTGTACACAGTATTCCAAGTGTGCCTTACCAATGTCTTGTACAACTTCAACAAGATGTCCCAACTCCTGTATTCAATGTTCTGACCAATGAAACTGAAGTGGGGAAAAATATACAGATGAGTACGCTTTAAAAAATGACTGCCTGGCACATAAACAGTCACCTGGGAAAGAGACTGTGTTTACCCCAGTCCAACGCCGGCATCTCCACATCAAAGAGACATTAAACAGGCACTGACTTTTAGTACAGACAGCCACCTGAGGTTAAAACATAAAGGACAGACAGCTATTTAAAGTTAAACATGCAGGAATCAGATCCTGCAGGAAGCCAGCCAGGGCTTGAGGCACTCTTTAGGATAAGGACAAAAGGGTTGGGTAAAGAGATTAGCTACAGGTGGGATCAGGAATACATAACTGCAGGAAAACCAATTACTGTAAATTACTGTATAAATAGACTGAAACTAAAACCATTGATGGTCACCGATGTAGGAAATGTATCCATTCATAGAACAATGCGATGTTAACATGCTTATGTCTGTATCTGTCTGTATTTGTCTATAACGATGTGTTAACGATTGATCACCTACTTGATTACAACGATGTGATAATGGCTAGATGTCCGGTCCATCTATTGTGTGAAGGGTATAAAGATGGAGCGCTCCTATTGTCTCATTGAGAGAAGGTTTGCTACTTGTTAGTGCCTTGTCTCCACGAAGCTTCGTTAAAATAAAACTGTATTCTTGAAACCTTCAAGCCTGACTCAGTAGTACATTTCCCACAACAATTGGCGTAGACGGCACGGATCCTATTACTGGTGAGATCGATTGGCCACAATCGGAGCTGGGGTAGAGATCACTGAATCTGTGAGAGTCAGACAAGATCAAGAATACAGTTTGCAAGGGGTTAAACTTAAGGGGTTAAACTTAAGGGGTATTTGTAGTAATAAGTATTGTTGTATATGATATAGTGATAAGTACTAACTGCTGATAGTGATAAGTAACTGTTGCTTGTGCTGACCGACAAGAGGACAAGGTAGTGCCTGTCTCAAAACCCTGCCTTAGACTGGCTGTTAAGAGGAGAAACCTCCCACGCGAAGGCCAGGAGATTGAGACACCAAGGGCACTTAGGATTGTGAAGCACAAGTGGCAGAGGTCGGTTAACATCAAACTCTGTAATGGCGAACAAACGCAGAGTTGCTATCTGATTGCATGAAAGTTTGAAAAGTTGGGAACTGTACTGTCAATGTTGCGAAAAGCGGGGCGGAAAACAAGCTTGATCAACTCTGACCTAAACCGGACTCCGGTGGAGAAGCACATTGCCGAGGTGGTAATAGTGAAAGCCGTGAGTATAACCTGAAACCCTGTAATGGTAGTGAAACACGATGCTAGAGTAGTAATCGTGGCCGGGGATAGTGAAGTCCCTATGGTAGAGAGCACACTTTACTAGGGAGTAATCGTGGCCGGGATTAGTGAAGTCTGTGAAATGGCAGATAATGAAGTTAAAAGAGGGCTTGCAGGTTCTCTTATTGAAGTTTACATGACAGACAGGAAAGAGTTAATAAAGAGAATGCAAAAGGATGGCTGGGATACTTCTCAGACATTAGAGCAGCAGAGAAAGTGGATAGATAAAGAAAAGAGAAACAAGACAAAGAAGATAGGAGTAATGTTAATACATCAGTTAGCTGGTCTAATTGAGCAAGTAGTCGCGTCTACTAAGAAGTGGAGTGAAGATAAAGAAAGGATTAGAGAATTAGAATCCCGAGTGAGGGAACTGGAGAAGCAAAACCAGGTTTCAGAAGAAAAGCAATGGAGAGGGGAAACTGTTCCTCTACCTCCTTATGAGTCCATACAGCAGGGACCAACCGCTCCTTCAGAGGAGTGGGAAGCGCTGGAACACAACTTAGCGCCAGTAACCCGAGGGAAAACAAATGCGCAACCAAAGGCAACTTATCAACCCTTCACCCAGTTTACAGCAGAGATTCAGAGGGTATTAGGGAATGCTCCCACTAACTGGAGCAGAATTACCACAACAAAACAGTTAAAAGGGGAAGGAGCTTCTGAATACGGGGAACGGTTGTTCCAGGTATATCAAGAGTGCTCAGGACAAGGGAACCCAGGTTGAGGGGATTGCGCGTTCATCCAGGCTTTTAAGGATGGACTCTCCAGCGCTCACCAGGTCATCCTAAAAATGGGAGTGATTATGTCCCAAGATTACGATGAATTGGTAGAATGGGCTAGTGGCATACCTGGAGGTGGATAGGAGAGATCTTAGTTTTGTATTTCAGTGTGTTTGTGTGATCTGGTTAGCTTGTCGAATGTAGGTGGTTGTTGTTGTATTAGATTGAGAGCAGGAGCTGAAGCCTGTTTGTTCCTGTGGAGTGTTTGTTGCAGGCAGTGGGCGCAGTGCATTGCACCCTGGTTTAGCCTCAGGGGGCTGGGGAAGTGTTAAGACTGTTAAAGATTAAAGTGATAAGATTTATTGAATTTACTTCTGTTTTGAGTTAATTAAATTATAAGAGTTAGTTGAGAAGTTAAGAGAAGAAAATAAGTAATTTTGTGGAAAGATAGAAAAGCAGGAACAAAAGAATGAGGTAAATATATTGTCTATGAGTCAGTTTAAAGTATATCAAGTCAGTGAAATACAATATTAAAGTCCGCAGAATATCGCGATTTACGAACGTCGGATAGTTTAGTATTCTGTAACTGGTTAAGATTATGTACTGCCGTCAGAAGTTCATATGCCCTCTATTATTCAAGGTTTGCCAAATATAAAAACACTGCAAAACTTACAATCTAGCCAGTTAAGAATCAAACCAAAACGTTTCTAATCAAATAACTCGTATGTATTGTACCTACTTTGATTTTGATTTGGCGCCTGTTATTTTCCTAGAGTGCGGGGGTTTTGATCTGGAGCTCAGTTTAAAAATGGAAACGGCTTGAATTAAAAGGGTTTGGATATCACGGTTACGATGTGTAAAGTGGTATGATACAGCTGCCGCTTGATTATTTTTATTATACAGTACAGCATTGCCATATAGACCCGAGAATAACATCAAATCCTGAAAAGCCTTAACCAACTTTGTATGATATATTTATATACTATATATTGTGTATCAAATTAGAGATAATGTAAGAGTACATCATATAAAGATCGGAGCTGTATGGCATGTGATTTTAATGGGGAAAGCGATGTCTTTTGATAAGATTACATACAAATTGCCCCTCTGGACACTTTTGTATCTCTCCCCTCTCACCTTAAACCTATGCCCTCTGGTTTTAGACTCCTCTACCTTTGGGAAAAGATATTGACTATCTACCTGATCGATGCCCCTCATTATTTTATAGACCTCTATAAGATCACCCCTCAGCCTCCTATGCTCCAAAGAAAAAAGTCCCAGTCTATCCAACCTCTCTTTATAACTCAATCCATCAAGTCCTGGCAGCATCCCCATAAAACTTTTCTGCACTCTTTCTAGTTTAATAATATCCTTTCTATAATAGGGTGACCAGAATTGCACACAGTATTCAAAGTATGGCCTTACCAATGTCTTGTACAACTTAAACAAGACATCCCAACTCCTGTATTCAATGTTCTGACCAATGAAACCAAGTATGCTGAATGCCTTCTTCACCACCCTATCCACCTGTGACTTCACTTTCAAGGAGCTATGAACCTGTACCCCTCGATCTCTTTGTTCTGTAACTCTCCCCAACGCCGTACCATTAACTGAGTAAGCCCTGCCCTGGTTCAATCTACCAAAATGCATCACCTCACATGTATCTAAATTAAATTCCACCTGCCATTCATCGACCCACTGGCCCTATTCATCAAGATCCAGTTGCAATCCTAGATAACCTTCTTCACTGTCCACTATGCCACCAATTTTGGTGTCATCTGCAAACTTACTAACCACACCTCCTAAGTTCTCTTCCAAATCATTAATATGAATGGCAAATAACACTGGACCCAGCACCGATCCCTGAGGTACACCGCTGATCACAGGCCTCCAGTTTGAAAAACAACCCTCTAAAACCGCCCTCTGTCTTCTGTCATCAAGCCAATTTTGTATCCATTTGGCTACCTCACTATGGATCCCGTGAGATTTAACCTTATGCAACAACTACCATGTGGTACCTTGTCAAAGGCCTTGCTAAAGTCCATGTAGACAACATCGACTGCACTGCCCTCATCTACCTTCCTGGTTACCCTTTCAAAAAACTCAATCAAATTCGTGAGATATGATTTTCCATTCACAAAGCCATGCTTTTTGTCCCTAATTAGTCCTTGCCTTGCTAAATGCTTGTAGATCCTGTCTCTCAGAATACCTTCCAACAACTTACCCACTAAAAATATTATGCTTACCGGCCTATAGTTCCCAGGCTTTTCCTGCAGCCCTCTTTAAACAAAGGCACAACATTTGCCACCCTGCAATCTTCAGGCATCTCACCTGTGGCTGTCAATTATCCTTTAGAGGTCCTACTCTCTCCCTAGTTACTCTTTTGCCCTTTATGTATTTGTAGAAGATCTTTGGATTCTCCTTTGCCTTATCTGCCAAAGTAATCTCTTGCCCCCTTTTTGCCCTCATGATTTGATCACGACTAAACAATGAAAATATGTGAATCATGTCATATGTGCAATAATCCCTCACTATCAGGAATACATTTGTGCCTTCTAGTATGTCCTCCCCCATTGATGTTCCACCTATCAAAGTTAAAGGCCTGAGAATTGTGAGAAGTGAATGAGCAAATTGCCAACTTCTCCCCAGTAAGTGAGATTCCACACCAATTCTGTAAACTTATATTTGTGGTTTTACCACAGCAAAAATAATCCACAGCTCTTCTGGACCTAAGACGATTTGGCAAAATAGTTTTCTTCGTAGTGAAACTAAAATTTTAAGAGATGCCACAAGTCTAATTATTACTGCCACTATCCCATCATAGAATCCCTTGCAATGTGTGCTGTGAGAAGCAGTTATAAATGACTGATGGTTCAGAAAGTGATACCAAGTAAGGCAAATTTACTGGTAATGTTACTGAAGACATGATCCACATGTGATCCACTTCATGATGTACCTTTAGTGAATTAGGAATTGCACGTGTGACAACGTAACCAGCATGCCTGATTTATTGGTGAATTCTGATATCTAATGTTAATTTATAAACTGTAATTGCTGCTTTGAATTTCAGCTCTGTGGATGCAAGTACATGTTTTAATGCTTTGGTATTTATTTGCTAATTTATTCATTTAATGAAAAATCAATGTAGATGTTCTGGTAGCTGTAGATTATTGGACTCTTGTTTACGTTTCATTCTTAATGCTTGTTTATTATCAGGTTTTCTCTGAGGGAATAATTTGTCATTTTTGACTGGCTCATTAAAGAAAAAGGCGGTAAACTGCCTGAGTGGTCCCTCTCTTCATTTAATCACAGTGCCCAACTGCCTCTCCCAGCAGATCTGCCAAGCATTCGTTAATACGTCTGAAAAATTAAACATTTCCCTCTAGGGAAGCAGGAGAATAGCATGGACACATTTAGCTTTTTTGAATTCAGAAGATAGTGAGAACATTTGAGGCGGAAACATTAAAAAACACACTTTTTAAAAGAACAGTGGCACATTAGCAGTGAAAATCTGATTTGTTAAATGTTCGTGACTATGTAATTGTTCATAAATTAGTAAAACCAAGATTCTATAAAAGGCTTTGCTGCTGTTGCTGGACATGTAGCGTTGTGTAATATCTTTTACCTTTACTTTTTGATAGGTCATTTTGTATTAAAAACGGAAAACACTGGAAAGACTCAGCAGATCAAGCGGTGCCTATGGTCAGGTCGATAACCTTTCATTAGAATTGATAAAAAAAGTTAAAACAATGTACCAACTTTTAAACATGGCAGAGGTGGGGAACGGGAACAAAGAGCTAAAAGGAAAGATCTTTGGGTGGAAGGAAAAAGAGCTTAAATAACAGGTGTGATGGTGCAAAGCAAAAGGAAATGATAATGAAGTTTTAAAGTTTATTTATTCATGCAAGTCAAGTAGGCCTATATTAACACTGCAATGAAGTTACTGTGATAATCCCCTAACCGCCACACTCCGGCGCCTGTTCAGGTACACTGAAGGAGAATTTAGAATGGCCAGTGCACCAAACCAGCACTTCTTTTGGACTGTGGGAGGAAACCGGAGCACCTGGATGAAACCCACGCAGACATGGGGAGAATATGAAGACTCTGCACAGAGTGACCCAAGCCAAGAATCAAACTCGGGTTCCTGACGCAATGAGGCAGGAGTGCTAACCACTGTGTCACTGCGCCGCCCCAGGAAATGAGAGAAGGAAAGCAACAAAAGATGTGTCGAGAGGAGATCTAAATGAGTCAGCAGAATCATTATTGACAGCTGCTGTTTGGAAAAAATGGAGCAGGAGCTAGTTATGATCTGAAATTTACAGTTCAAAAGGTTCTGGGGTGTTGAATCAAAAGCTGAGGTGCTGCTCCTTGAGCTGCATTGGAATAGTGTTAGAAGCTGGGGATAGAAGCCATATGTGAGTAGGACAGAGAAATTAATTGACAGGTGACTGTCATAATCAAGGTCATGCTTGTGGACTGAACAGAGGTGCTCCATAAACAGGTCACCCAATCTGCATTGTCTCCACGTAATAGAGGAGAAGTCATAATGAGCAGTGAAGACAATGTTGTAACAAATTGAAACAAGTACAGATAAATGGCAGTAAGAGGGCAGATGTTGCCCTACACTTGCCAGGGAAGATGCCATGGAAAGGTGAGGATTTGTCATGGGTGATTGGATTATGAACAGAATGGTCCCTTTGAATGCTGAAAGGGAAGGGGAGAGGTAGATGTGGAAAATGGGCGTATCACACTGTAGGTGACAGAAATGGTGGTGGATGATTCATTGAGCGTGGAGGCTGCTGAGGTGGAAAGTGAAGTTATGGGGAACCCTAACTGGGTTCAGGAGGAAGGAGAGGTTGTGAGAACAGAATTAAAGGACATGGAATGGACATGGTCAAAACGAGCGATTTGCAGTATATAATGCTTTTTAGGTTCACCAGATATGTCAAAGCACCTTGTATAGCCCATGAATATTTTTGAAATGTAGTCATTGTTTCAGTGTTGGAAATGTGGCAATCCTTTCATACAGCAAAGTTCTACAAATGGCAATGTGATAATGACCAGATAGTCAGTTTGTGTTCTATTGATTGAGCATTAAATAATGACCAAGACATTGAGGGAGGCTTCAATTTAACATCTGAAAACAACATGTCCAACAGTGCAACACTCCCTCACTATTGCACTGGAGAGTCAGTCTTGATTTTTGTGCTCAAGCACTGACGTGGGATTTGAATCAGGTACTTTGTTAGTCTGAGATAAGGGGCGCGATTCTCCCATCGCGACCTGCAACTTTTCTGGCTTATGGTGTTGAAGCTATGGACAGAAAATCTCCAGAGGAGATGAGGGAAGTGACAGCTTGATGTTTGGTGGAATTGTAGTCTGGAGTAGGTGTCAGAGAATGGTCATTCAGATCCCTCTGTGCAGAGTTTTGTTTTGCAGTCAACAACAGAGATACTTGTGACAGCAGGGCCAATAATATTAGATTGGACCTGAGAGAACAGAATGCTGGAAGGTCAAAGGCAAATGGATAAAAGTGAGAAAGAGGAGTAGATAAATTGAAATGGCTGGTGTCATTAAATCTACCGACAAGGTTTTGTTGTTATTTGGCCAGCATTTGAGGCTAAACCCCAACTCTTTAACACTTTATCCTGCTTCCACTTGCACTGTGACCCCACCAACGAACATCACATCTTAATTCTCCAAACTGTCATTAATCTCACCTCCTCTAGAAATATACCCTCCATGGCCTCCAACCACATAATCCCTGAAAACCATGCAATCTGCTTCCACCTCCTCTCTGTGATCCACAGACACGACTGCTCTGGCAGGTCTATTGTTTTCCTGTCCTTACCCTACGGAACTGATTTCTTCCTCTCTCAATTCTTTTTTCGCCCCTTGTCCAGTCTCTTCTCACAAACACCCTGTTACTTGCCTGACGGTCTCCATCACTTTTTAACAGTTTTCAGTTTCCTGGTCTTAACTGTCTCCTTTTCATCACGGTAGTCCAATTCCACCACCCCTACCCAAACCCTCCACCTAGGCTGAATACCTTTGCTTTTTTCTTCAGTTGAGACACAACCTGCCACCATTCTTCCATCTATTTGAAATTATTCTCATAGCGAACAATTTAATTTTTGAAGTTTATTTCCTCCAAATATAGGTATCGCAATGAGAACCTATATGTGTCCAAGCTGGGTCAGTCTTTTCATTGGACATATGAAGTATTTAAATTGCTTCCCTCAACTTTATCCAGTACATTGGTAACTGTATCGATGCCATTTCTACTCTGCCTTGAACTGAAAGACGTAATCATGTTTGCTTCCAGTTTCCATCTTCCCTCTCCTTCATATGCTTGTTCTCAGCCTCTTCCTTTCCTTGACTTCTCTGTCTCCATTTCTGGTGATAGGCTATTGGCCAATATCCACTGTAAGATCATTGGCTACAACAGCTACCTTGATACCACTTCCTTTCACCCTGTCTCTTGTAGGAATTCTATTCAGTTCTTCCAGTCCCTGTTGAACCTGTTCTAATGATGTGCCCTTTCATAACAGTTCTTCTCATATCTCTTCCTCTTTTACTCAACAGAGATTTCTCCACCATTGTGGTTGATAGAGCCCTTGGGGCAGCATGGTGGCACAGTGGTTAGCACTGCTGCCTTACAGCACCAGGGACTTGGGTTCAATTCCGGCCTCGGGTCACTGTCTGTGCGAAGTTTGCACATTCTCCCCATGTCTGCGGGGGGTTCCTCCGGGTGCTCTGGTTTCCTCCCACACTCCAAAAATGTGCAGATTAGGTTGATTGACCATGCTAAATTGATCCTATTGTCAGGGGGATAAGCAGGGTAAATGTGTGCAGTTATGGGAATAGTGATCTGGGTGGGACTGTGATCGGTGCAGACTCGATGGGCCGAATGGCCTCCTTCTGCATTATAGGGATTCTATGATTCTATGACCGTGCCTCTCCTATTCCCATACTTCTGCTCTGTCTCCCCTTCCCTCGCCCATGAGCATGATAGAGTTCCTTTTATCGTTACCCTCCATCCTTTCAACAAATCATTCTCCCCCTGTCTCCACAATTTTTTCTTTCCCTTTTCTTTTAGCATTTCTAAGGGAACATTCCCTCAGAGAAGCCCAAATCCAGCTTTCAACCACCCACAATATCCCCTCTCCTTGCATGATACATGCTTGTGCAAGCACAGGAGATGCAACATCTACCTCATTACCTTATCCCTTTCCAATATCTTAGGTCTCAAACACTCCATTCAGGGACCCAACAAGTTACTTCTACTACTTTAATTTTAATATACTATAATATTCATTATTCACAATGTGCTCATCTCCACAATGAGGAAATCAAATGCAGATTGGGTAATTGCTTTATGGATCTCTTCGATTCAGTCCACAAGCTTGACATCAAGCTAACGGTCTCCTGTAACTTTAATTGCTTAGCTCTCAATCTGACCTTTCTGTTGTTAGCTTCCGAGATAGTCACAATGAAAACCAACAGCACCTCACTTTTCAATTGGGTACTTTATAACCTCCTGGACTCAACAACAAATTCAAAACTTTAATTTTCCTTGGACTATAACAATTGATGATTCTGCGTTCAATGTTATATCTCCCCTGGAGCCATCACTGTTTCTTTACTTGTCCCATTATCATCCCTTTTTGCTGGGGGCCATTGTCCCTTTCATCAATTTTTGTCCCCTCTATCACAGATGTTTCCTTTTGTTTTATTTCATGCTTCCATGCTGCTGTGCTTGCTTAAAACCTGCCACATTTCTAATTATTTAGAAATGTGATCTGCCTGTCTCTCTGCCTGTCTCTCTGCTTGTCTCTCTGCCTGTCTCTCTTGGTTTTTTCAGCATTTTCTGTTTTTATTTCCGATTTCGAGCATCTGCAGTATTTTGCTTCTGTATTTCTTAATATTGTGATATGTAAGAAATAAATTTTCCTTCATTGAGGGTCATATATGTTTATAACAGTCTACTCTGTTAATGGCTTTTGCATTAGAAATCATGTCTCGATTTCTAGTGCATGAAAATATTGAGTTCAAAGATTTAATGAGAAGTGTGAAGATACTTCAATTCACAGGAGAATTTGATAAAAAAGGAACTTTACCTGATTAGTTTCACACTTTTTAAGTTCTTTTTGACATTGCTGTAAATACAAGAAGACCTTTTAAAAATTCTGCAGTAGGTTTTGAATGACATTTTATTATTGAGCAGACATGTTATTACTGTATTCCTTCATCTTGTTGTCTGGAAGTTAATTCAATGTGACCTCTAGATTTTTTGGTACAAAAATGCTGGCAGAAATGTCAGGTTACAATGCTTTTGTGATGGTTATTTCATACCTCACAGCCCACTAACAAGCTGAGGTCCATCTAAAGCTATTGTTGCCATTGCTAAGATCTTCTAACACCTTTCTGATACTCCTGGACAGAATACAAGAATAAACTTGTCATCTGATCAGCAGTTGTTTCCTGCTTATTCAGTAGTCCCTCTCAGTCCTTGGCTCAGAAAGAGGAAGGAATAATGGGGTCCTGTCCTGATCATCCAGCATAGAGTGGCAAATTTGGCTTTGATGTTCTTTGTGATCAAATATTCTGCTGAGATGTACAGTCCAACTATTACAAAATGGACACTTTGTCAAGAAACTAGAGCAGTGGAGGGTATTCTGTGACCCGTGGCCACATGCAGCCCATCTGGATTCTAAATGTGGTCCCTGAGACATTTTGTTGACCATTGTTCACGCGCAGAGTTTTCAGATTCTGCTTGTTTCCTCCATGTCATTTTTTTTCCTAATGACTAAAGTGATTTGCACATAAAATAAGGGCAAGTAAGGTATGTGCTGATTGCACACAACACTGACTATGAGAGCCGTGCATTCCCATCCTTCTGATCAAAGTGTAAATAGTTATTTTGTTTTTACCATTTGAAGTTGATGATAGCTGTACAAATGGATAAGTGATTAAGCATTTTCTAGAACTCATTATGAAATATTCAGTTGTATTCAATCTTATTCATGGGGTCATGATTAGTGAACGAGCCCTACTTCAATCATGCAGCTACTGCAATGAAGGAGGGCCCCTCATGCAGCCCACTCACTAGCCAAGATTTCCCATCACTGTACTAGAGGGACGCTGGCACCTGTAGAGCCATACCTCATTGTGACTATGAAAGAAGGTGAGAGATTTTTAAATAGGCAATAAGTCAGCTATGCATAACAGTGCAAAATGCTTAATTGCCTGATATTTGTTGGAATTTGAAAGCTTTGTTATATTAATCATGTATTACAATCCCCATAGCGATTAATAATGCTTAAAAAGAAATTCTAAATTCCAGTTAATAGCTGAAGAGGAGAACACAGCAAGATTTCACATATTGTAAGTTTTACTGTAACAAATGACTAAAGCACTATTGAAGAACTGTTATCATTATAGAAAACATATGCTTTACACCATAGAAAGGAATTTCACTTTTCTAATTGTTGCCTATTGTATGCTCCACAGAATTAGAGTTTATAACAAACAATCCACGGTTGTTCACTGCTCCTAATTGGTTCCCGTAACTTCCTTTCACTAAATAGATATTTTGAGTGACTGCCTCCAGACACTTGTCTTATTTTATACAGAGTTTCCTTAATCCACTACCAGCAATAAAGCCCGTCCAAGTGATTCTTCCCCTCTGGTCACACCATGATGAATCACCCGGAAACCTTAGATGGCTGTGGGTTACATCTCTGTGAATAGAGACCGTCTCCTTCCTGCATCTGACTCTGGCTGTAGTTCACAAAACTAAATAGCCTCTCCTCTCTTTTGATGACACAAAAGTACTGTCCCATCTGTGATATCCATTGATTTGTAGGGAAGCCCGTAACCTGATCTCAAAAATGGTTTTCTCTATACATTTTGCTGTGGCAATGTCAAACACATTAACATTGCAACACAAACAGAAAATGTTGAAAAATCTCAGCAGGTCTGACAGCATCTGTGGGAAGAGAACTCCATCTGACGAAGGAGCAGTGCTCCGAAAGCTTATGGTATTTGCTACCAAATAAACCTGTTGGACTTTAACCTGGTGTTGTGAGACTCCTTACTGGAAGAGAATAGAGCCAACGTTTCGAGTCCGGATGACCCTTCGTCAGAGCTGAGAGCAAAGAGAATCAGCTGAGATTTATACTATGAGGATGGGAAGGGGGCGAGGGTTGGAATGAGGCAAAGGGAATGTAAATGAAGATACAGAAGGTTGAGAAGGTGCTAAAAGTGTCCATTAAGTGATCAGAATGTATGAACGGCAGAACAGAACTACAGATTGTTAAAGGACTGCCTGAGGAATGTGGCAGTTGCCCTGAAAGGAGTGAGGGGTGGATAGAAGGAGCAAGAAGGAGAGCAGGAATGGAGAAGTGGAAAAATGGAAGTGAGAGAGAAGGATGATAAAATGGATGAATGAGATGAAACAAAATGAAATAAAGTAAATGGAATTGGGGTGAAGATGGAGTTCATGCTCTGAAGTTGTTGAACTCAGTGTTCAGTCCAAAAGGCTATAAAATGCCCAATCGGAAGATGAGGTGCTGTTCCTCCAGTTTGCCTTGGGGTTCACTGGAACATTGCAAAAGGCCAAGGACGGACATGTGAACAGGAGAGCAGGGTGGAGTGTTGATGTGGCAAGCAATAGGAAGGTCTGGCTCCTGTTTGCGGACTGAACTAAGGTGTTCGGCAAGTTAATCTCCTAGTCTATGTTTGGTCTCCCTAATGTAGCGTAGGCCACATTGGGAGCAGCAAATACAATAGACCAGATTGAAGGAGGTGCATGTGAAGCACTGCTTCACCTGAAAGGAGTGTTTAGGACCTGGGCTGGTGAGCAGGGAGGAGGTAAAGGGGCATCCCCCACTCCCGCCCAACCTCACAGTATAAATCTCTGCTGATTCTCTTTGCTCTCAGCTCTGACGAAGGGTCATCTAGGCTCAAAACGTTGGCTCTATTCTCTCCCCACAGATGCTGTCAGACCTGCTGAGATTTTCCAGCATTTTCTGTTTTAGTTTCAGATTCCAGCATTCGCAGTATTTTGCTTTTACATTAACATCCTGTCCAGGGAGAAATGTTGATTATTTCTTCTGAGTTATTCATTATTGCAGATATGAATAACAGTGTATTCATAGAGTCTTTGATTAATTTTATTTACTTGCAGCATTGCCCTGTCAGCTGACATAGTGTATGTCTTCAGTATTTTCACTGCACCCAATAATGTTTGCACTAATTGGTCTAGGAGAAAGGGGTACCAGGAGTTGCTCAAAACAATTCATTTCTTTGAATTCCAATTTTTCTCAATTATGAAAGCATTTGCACAATCCGCTGTCCTATATTTGGTCCCAGATCTTATCTAACATCTTAACATTGCTCAATGGGGTCTAATGATCACTCTACCTCTCTGGCTGCACAGAGGGACAATTAATCTTGTGGATTTGCCCTCTTGGAACCTAGACAGTGGGAAAGAGATAGGGATGCTGAAGATCACATTTATGTCTCTGTCTCCTCTAGATTCAGAAGGAAAGTCATGCAATAGTGCAGTTGTATTTAAAATGTATGGCATAGGAGAGGGTGAGTGGACTTTGCTTAAGACAGCCTGTGGCTAAAAACAGGTGAGCGTACTCACAGTATGTGGGTCTCTTATTGATTCCTCTCAGTGTGCCTGTGTACAATAGTGCTTTTATAAGACCACAAGGTGTAGGAACAGAAATCGATCACTTTGTCTATTGAATATGCTCTGTTATTCAATGAGATCATGACTGATCTGATTTGATGATCATCAACTCCACATTCCCGCCTTATCCCCGGAACCCTTGATTCCCTTACTGATTAAAAATCTGTCTGTCTCAGCCTTGAACATATTTAACAATCCAGCCTCCACAGCTCTCTGTGGTAAAGAATTCCACAGATTCACTCCCCACTGAGAGAAGAAATTCCTCCTCATCTCTGTCTTAAAGAGGCAACACCTTACTCCGAGATTATGTCCTCTGGTCCTTGACTCTCCCACAAGGGGAGACAACTTCTCAGCATCTACACTGAGAACATTAATGTCTCAATAAGGTCACCTCTCATTCTTTTGAATTTCAATGAGTACAGGTCCAACCTACTCAACCTCTCCTCAGAAGATAATCTCTCCATAGCAGGAAGCAACCTAGTGAATCTTCTCTGGACTGGGTCCAATGCCACTATACCTTTCCTTCGATAAAGGGACCAAGACTGTTTGCAGTGTTCCCAGTGTGGTCTAACTAGTATCTTGTATAGTTTTAGCAAGAGTTCCCTATTTTTATACTCCATCCCCTTTGCAATAAAGGCCAACATTCCATTTGCCTTCCCAATTACCTGCTGTACTTGCATGCTAGCTTTTTGTGAGTTATGCACGAGAACCCTAAAGCCCTCTGTGCTACAACTTTCTGCAGTCCTTCTCCATTTAAATAATATTCAGCTCCTTTATTCTTCCTACCAAAGTTCATAACTTTGACGTTTTCCTCCATTATATTCCATCTGCCAAATTTTTGCCCACTCACTTAACCTGTCTATATTACTCTTTACACTCTTTGTGTTACCCTCACCACTTGACTTCCCACCTCTTTTTGTGTCATCTATTGTTGTTGGCTTCAGCTTTTTAAACTTTCTGCGCTTGGTTGATAGGGAAGGACTGCTGTCATGGTAGATTCAGAAAACTGAGGGAATAACCAATCTTATTCTACCTATCATGATGTAGCCTTTATCAACTCCCTGCAGCCAATAGGTTCAAAATGTTTCTGCATTCTCTTTAGAAATTTAGTAGTGTAGTTTGTGGCAGAGATCACTAGACAGGCCAAATAGGTTATGGAGATGAAAGGACATGACAGTGGACAACAACTGTGAATGAAAGACTGGTGATACAGGTCAACTTGTAATATGGGGAATGGCACACAACAATGGAGGAACACTATGCTGGCTGGCCAGTGACAGTGGATGGCAGCAATGTAGAGCAAATCAGACCAGGCTAGGAAAATGGAGAGCACCAAATGGAGCCAACATAATGAGAACAGGAAGGAAAAAACAGCTGACAAAAATAGTAAGTGAGATACTTTCCAGCACAGCATTTGAATGTTTTATGAGGGTATATAAATTTTGTGATCTGTAGGTGTTTGACTTTTTATAGATAGATATTTTTATATGAATGCTCAGAACGAACATGACATGGTGCTGTCAACACTCTCAAATTCTGTGATCTCTGGAAGTAATTTGCTGAAATGCTGTATTTATGGAAATTATTTATTAGAAATCATGTTATACATGATTAATCATGATTCTGCATAGCCCAGAACCATTTGAATCATACATGGCCCACTTTGTTGCAACACATGAATGCAGTTCCTCACTTTAAAGGTTGGACTTGACTGATGCGGGGTACAAATTCATTTTGTGAGAACTTACCTGTTCATACAAAGATATTCCAGTCTTGTTACACTGACAGTACCATCCCAACAGCTAAGAAGACCAGGTAAAATGTATGCCATAGCTGTTACTTACAGTTACTGAATGCATTAAACATTTTGCATCGTGTAACAGATTTAGCAAGTGTAACAGATGCTGTAAATTTAACTTATCAAGACTGGCCTAATGGAAAACATTAGTGTTTACTGTGAGTTTTCAGTTCAAAGTGTTGCCATTAATTGCTTTATTAGATATGTATAAAATAATAAGTGCAACATCAAAGATTTTAGCACTGTTGAGTGTTTCTGAAGTAAGTCATTCAACTCACTGCAATCATTAGGGCATTTTACTGATGAGTCTAAAACTCTCATTTCTTGTTCATAAGGGAAATTAAGATCAATGAGATCTGAAATTGACAATTTGCATGTGTTAACATAAATTTATATGGTTTGACCTAATCCAGACCCACTGCATGGGTTGCTGTCCTCAGAATAAGCAAAAACTGACCATTGATAAATTTTGGTGCTCAGCCATAGGGAGGTACAATTCCCAGCATGCTCTTAATTAGTTCATCTCATGACAGATAATGATGGGTGTACCAATGGTGCCCCTAGTGAAGAAGGAAATCAGAAATGGTCTAACATGGCTAACTGCTATTCAGCTGACCACCCCCCCCTCCCCCAACCCTTGCTAGAAAATACACAGATATAGGTTTTTAGTACAGAACTTGAATATTATTGAAAAGAGAGGCATGTTGCCAAAACTTTTCATTTTGCACTCATCAGGACAGGGAACTAACTATAGGCTCCCCAGGCTCCCAGGTGGTTTAACAAAGTTGGGAGGGACATGGGCAAAAGAAAGGTCTGTGATAAAGTGGGAGACAGGAGAGATTGAATGACAGAAACATTTGTCTTACAAGGCCAAAGGGAATGATAATGAGGCAAGAAAATAAACTGACACAAAAGAGGTGCCTAGAGCAGGTGTGCTATGGTAACCACCTCTTGCTCAACTATTTCATCCCCAACTTCTCCTAGTTCTAATGAAAGTTCATCAACCTGAATAGTTAACTCTGGTTTTCTCTCCAGAGATGCTGTCTGACCTGCTGGGCATTTCTAGCATCTTCAGTTTTATTTCAGATTTCGCATCTGCAGCATTCTATTTTTTAAATAATTAGGGAATTCTGACAGGATCTCCTCCATGAGCTTCTGATTCCTACCATCAGGCTAATGGGAGCCAGAAGCCTGTACTATATGGGAACACTTCTCTCAATTTGATTTTCCCTGAGCTGCCAATTCTTGGCCAGAGTGTGTAAGAGGAATTTTCTCAGGTGTCCCCTGGGGTGCTCTGTATTTTGTTGAACCTCACTCAACCAATACATAGACTGCGAAAGACTGTATATAGTTAAAGAACTAAAAGGAGTTTATTTGCTAATGCATGCATCAGGAGAGAGACACAGTCAATGAGGATTGACTGTCCTCTCTGAGCTAATATTGCAAGGTAAAATTATTATATTATTCTGAACATTTCAATATCCTACCCAGTCTTGTCAATCAGAGTGGAGGGCCCAATCTCAACATTACCCATTATTACCTTAGCCAATAACATTCCACCTGTCAACAGGAATAGGAGATTATTAGCTTATTGCCCATGTAGGTTCCTTCCCCTTTACCTAGGAAACCTAACCACGTCATTACTAGTAACCAAGGCCATAGTTAACATCTGTGATCTTTAGTTGGAGAGAGGAGTCGCTCTTTCACTGGAACCAGGCCCTCCTTTATTAGCTTGAGAGCCTCGCTACCCATGAACGAATTTACTCCTTTAAATACCAGGCCTATTAAAGTTGCCTTTCACATATCCAAAAACAAATAACCAAGATAACAGAAGCTACCTTTCTGTGCTCCATTGCATTAAAAAAATTGGTGTGTCTACCACTGCATTTCCCATCATGCTGCATTCAGAACGAAGTTGGCCAAGGCACAATACATATATAGAAAATATAATTTAAACTTATAATACTTGGTTAATTTGTGGTTGTACAGTTTATAATACCTTTGCATATTTTGTTCCAGGCACATTGTGAATTCTCACAAGGCACTTTATAATTACCTAGTCTGCTTATTACAGTAAACTAAAATAAATGGTCTCATAATAAAAATTCTCTACTACCCCCCATCAGTATGGAATCACAAAGCCTGTTGTGGCAGGTGAATAAGGGAGAGGGCACTTCAAAACAGAGGTGTCATCACTCCAATCTTGACAGATTTGTACTAAAAGGTTTCCTTTGCAGCCGGGGACCACCCGTGTGGCCGATTGGGAGAGTGGGGGCATTTCCTTCAGCTGGCCTACAGCTGCTGCTGCACCCAGGCACGTAGAGAGGGCCGCTCAGTCTGCCTAGAGGGCTAGTCCCTTCTCCACCAGTCTGCCACCTGTTGGCTGTCTTCAGGCAGATAAACTGTCCCTGACCACCTCTGGGAGCCGGGAGGCCGACTGGAAAATCAATGTCAGCCACCTTCAGTTGGCTTTAAAGGATTCTTAATGACTTTAATCAGGCTGTCACCTCTCCCTCACCGCCCCCCCCCCCCCCCCCCCCCCAATCCCCCCAACCTTCTGCCCATCCCGTCTGAGGGAAAATAATATTCTTGGATCGGGATAGGGATGGTGCTGAAAACCTGGCATGCCAACCAGTGATACTATTTTTAACACCCACCTGTCTCTGTTTCAGTTCCCAGCAGATGCTAAAAGCCCAGCCCCTGAATATTTGCTGATGAATCCAGGCTGTGGATTTCTATGCCAACCACAGTATATCCGAGAACAGCTTATTATTCACTGACACATTGTGGCTCAACTGAAATATATTCATCCTAGGAATCAATAGTCCCAGGAGCTTGCTACACCCTTGAATTCAAGCTAATTAGAAACTGAAGAGCAATAGCTAACTGATCACACAGCTACCTGATAGAAATGTCCATGTTCTACACAGAGGGTTATATTTTACTAAATATCAACAACTGCAATGAAGCATAAGGTTACTAACTTTTGCCTTGATAAAAATTCAAATAAATAGTGATTGAATAGTTCATTGGGTTCGAGCAGTTCCCTGTTATTAGTGAATCCAGTTCAAAGCCTCTTTTCTGACAGCTATTAAGGAGCTTAAGTGGAATTAGTTTGGCCGGTCTCTATTCAATTCCCAGAGGACAATGGTTTTATAGTCCAAAACCGCCAATGACTGTACGCCAATGATACTAACTGGAGAATTTCACTGAGAAGCTATACGATTTTTGTTGTTGGAAATAGAAATGTCGGGTTGGCGCAGAGACTTGGTTAAACATGGGTTAAAGCACATGAGGGTTTGCCCTATTACCTGTCCATTGTATCAAAATGGGCTGCTTGGTCTTTTTTTCATTTTGCATGTCCCACCGCCACCATCTTGTCCCAGCTGTTTGAAGAAAAATATAGAAACTGACCTTGTCAACCTATGGATGTTTTATTTTCCATGTTCCCCTCCAAATATGTCCAGGTTTGCTGATGGCAACATCTGGAGGTGCTGACATTCCCTGGTATACTATTCAAATAGCCAGGCCTCATGACTGACATCCCGGCTTGGGTCACAGTTTGTGTGGAGTTTGCACATTCTCCCCGTGTCTGCGTGGGTTTCCTCCTGGTGCTTCGGTTTCCTCCCACAGTCCAAAGATGTGCGGGTTAGGTGGATTGCCCCTTAGTGTCAGAGGGACTAGCTGGGATAAATGCATGGGATTATAGAGATAGGGCCTGGGTGGGATTGTGGTCAGTGCAAACTCAATGGGCCGAATGGCCTCCTCCTGCACTGAAGTGATTCTATGATTCAATGACTGAGCTTAGAAACAGAGGCCACTCAACTGTGAGAGCATCTCAACATTCTATAATATTTCCCTTATTTGCATTTAACATGCTTGCACCTGTCAAAAAGTGTTGCTGCCAGTGGGAGGCCCTGACTCTCTGTTTGGGATAGACATTTGCCTTGGGCAGTTTGGTATCGGATCAATGGAACTGAATAGCAGGAGCTCTGTATGATGGGTGACTGATCTGATACTGTCTGTTTGGTACTACAGTCCGACATGAATTCCTATCTCTTTCTTTCTCGCTCTCTCCCAAAGCCAATTCCAGCTTTAACTGATGACGCAGATGAAATCAGCTAACTCAGCCCCAGACCAGGAATTGACTGGGTACTACATTTATCCGCCAGGCAATCACAAAAGATAGAGACTGACTTGGCACTATGAGAGATTTTTTAATGCTTGTCAAATAAGTTACATTTGCTATAACATTGCAGCAAAGCCCACTTATAATTTTGCCATCTATTACTTCAGATAGAAAAGCAGTTAACATTATTTAGGTTAATCTGGTTAGATTGTTAGCAGTAAATTCACCATGTTAGCTACTCCAGCAACAAAATATGACACGCTGCTTCTTCCATTAAATCTATCCAGTGTAATAATATTCTGTGGCTGCATATTGCCTTCTGTTTCCAACCAGGATCATTTTCTGAAGGTACAAGAACACACCAATCACAACACTAATGATGAGCATTTCACTCAATTAGAATGCATCAGCTTGTACTGATCATTAATTGCCTCTCTTGCAAACACCTAAATGATATTTTATCTTTTTTGTCTTCAGGGCAATGATAACGTGGGTATTATTTATAAATTACAAGTTAGTTGGCTTCCTTTATTTTGGATGTGACAAGATCATCGAATTTCTACAGTGCAGAAGAGGCCGTTTAGCCTGTCGAGTCTGTACTGACTCTCTGAAGAGTATTTTACCCAGACCTATCCCTGTAATCCCATGGATCCACATCATCCCATGAATTTACCATGGTTAATTCATCTAACCTACACGTCTTGGAACACTTAAGGGACAATTTAGCATGGCCAGTCCACCTAAAATCTTTGGACTGTGGGAGGCAACTGGAGGAAACCCACGCAGACATGGGGAGAATGTGTAAACTCCACATAGGAGAGTTGCCTAAGGCTGGAATTGAACCTGGGTCCCTGAACTGTGAAGCAGCAGTGCTAACCACTGTGCTACCGTGCCACCTGCATCATTTGAAAGTAGTTAGTATGAGAGCCATGAAATTCAGCTGTGTAGTTTCACTATGGTGTCAGCACTAAAGAAGCTGGAAGCTGCAAAATATAAATATGACCACTGCTTCTGGCTAATGCTGAAGTAGACCACATGTTGCACCAAGAGTGCTGATCTGGTGCTGAGTTAGCTGATTACATCTGTGGCATCAATTAAGTTAGAATTGGCTTAACTGTCTGAGCTTAGGAGAAAGTGAAAAGAAAGGAGTAGAAAGTTGTCTCAGGCAGTGACAGTAAACGGGTACTGTCAGGACCCGCCACCCATAAGACATGGACATGTCATGTGCGGTAGAATCATGCACAATGTAGTTAGCATGTTTAATGATGGCAGCTTAAGAATATGCATGGAGAGAGGGAATGGGTGACCACCATACAGCTATAAAGAAACAGGCAGGTAGCGAAGGAGTCCCCGATGTGCATCTCACCCTCCAACCAGCATTCAGTTCTGAATACTGATGAGAGTGATTGTTCATCTGGGGAGTGCAGCCTGAGCCAGTTCCATAGCACCGCAGGTAGTTCAGCTGTACAGAAGGAGGCAACTGGGAGGGCAATAGTGATGGGAAATTTGATAGGGAAACACACAGATATTTCTGTGGCCACAGATGTGAATCCAGGATGGCATGATGTCCCTCCGCGGACAGGGTCAAGGATGTCACTGAATGGCCCCTCTGAGGGGGGAGGGTCAGTAGTTGTGGTTCACATCAGCACCACCATCACATGTAGAAAGAATGTTGTGGTCCAGCAGTCAGATTTTGGTGAGTTCAGTAGGAAATTAACAAACAGGACCTCAAAAGTAGTAATCTCTGGATTTCTCTTGTTACCATGCACAAGTGAATATAAACATGGGAGGATTGAGCAAATTAATGCATGCTGAAAAGATAGTGCAGGAGGAAACGTTTTAGATTCCTGGGACATTGGGATCAGTTCTGGGGGAGATCTGTCTGGTTGCATATATGATGTGGAGATGCAGGCGTTGGACTGGGGTAAATACAGTAAGAGTTTTAACAACACCAGGTTAAAGTCCCACAGGTTTATTTGGCCGCAAATGCCATTAACTTTCGGAGCGCTGCTCCTTCGTCAGATGGAGTGAAGATTTCCACTCCATCTAACCTGGTGTTGTTAAAACTCTTACTGTGGTTGCATATAAACAGAGCTGGGACTAATTTCCATGTAGGGTCATTTGGGGAGTGTAAGACAAACTTGAACATGCTGTAGGAACCAGAAGAAATACTAGGGAAAAATTCCAAGGTGCATGGAATACAGGGAGAGACAGAAGGCACCAGCGTAGCAAATAGTCAGGTGTGAGGTGAGTTTAGTGTAAGGGGGAAAGTCATAAAGTTGAAATTACTGTTACTGCACAAAGTGCCGTGAATAAGATTGGTGAGTTGCAGGAGCAGATAGCCATGTAGAAATGTAATGTTGTGATGATAATGGAGACCTGGCTCAAAGAATAGTAGGACTCCTACATACAAGGCATCTAGGAAGGAAGGAATGGCAGTATTGATTAAGGAGAGAGCATCTATTTGGCTAATGCGCAAAGAATGTGCAATTACATTGCTCCTTGTAGCCTATAGGGCACCAAATAGTGAGAAAGATGTAGAGGAACAAAATTTTAAAGGAAATTACAGCGGTTAAGATCTGTTGGGGGTTTGGGCGGAACAGGGAGTTGGGGGAATGACAGTAGGTGATTGTTCCTTTGAGAGCTTCCACAGACACAGTGGGCTGAATAGCCATCTTCTGTGCTGTAACCGCTCTATGATTGTATTGTGAAGTTAAACAGCATTGAACTCTATTCCAGTGTCAGCAGATCCTTCCAGGCGTGGGTAGGTAACATTGCCAACTCTTCAACCTGTATTTTGTTGCAGGAGGGAGGTTACAGAAGCTCCGTAGACCAGGAGAGAGAATTAGCAGCAAGAAGCAGGAACATGTGCATGTGGCTTCGCAGGTTAATGGGATTCCCATGTTCGGGGCTTTGCAGTGGCCCCATATTAACAGGGAGTTGTACTGTAACTGCAAAGGTTACTAGTCCATGAACATGTAGCTAATATGTGACCATGCATAAAACATCCTGCTGGTGATATCATCAACATATATTCACATAATGACTTTAACACAATGAAATGTCCCAAGGTGCTTCACATTGAGCCACATAACGAGATTTTACATCAGATGATCAAAAGTTTTTTCAGAGAGGTAATTTTAATGAGTGTCTTACAGGAATGATATGAGGTAGTGAGGATATCACCAAACTTGGGGCCTAAGCCACTGAAGGTATGGTCACCAGTGGTGGAGTAGTAAAATTGGCAAGAGGCCAGAAATAGAGGAGCACAGATATCGGAGGGTGATGGAGCTGGAGCAGACTACAGAGAAAGGGGGGGATGAGGCCATGGAGGAGTTTGCAAACAAGGATGTGAATTTTAAAATCGAGATGTTGCTTGGCTGGGGACAAATGTAAATCAGTGAACACGGGGTGATTGTTGAACAGGACTTGCAATAGAGAACTGTTCTACTGGATGTGGGGTAATCACGCATTACAATGCCTAGGCCCAGAAATTATCTTCATTGAATTTTTATCCTGGGTGTTTGCAGCTTCCTAATTATAGTGCAGTAAGCTAGTTATTAGAGTCATTTATTATAGAGAAATACATCAAGGAAAAGTATAGACACAATGTGCATTATTATTTTAACTGCCATTTAGAAATAAATAATTTGCATTATATATCGACTGATTAAATATGTTTCAAAATAAGTTGACGAAAAGTGACCAAATTTACCATATCAGATACTAATAATACTTCTCTGGTGAGTAATCTTCAATCTCCAGTTACCCTCAGAATATTAGTGCTATGATAGAAATATGGTATAAGGTGATTTTCCATTGCTAGTTTTGTTTACCTGCTGATTGAGGTTGATTGCGATGGTATTATAGGAACGCAGCTATCTTGGAGGGCGTTCCTCTGGAATGTTCCTATGGAAGGATGAGGCCATGAAGGAATTTGAAAATAAAACTCAGAATTTTAAAATCGAGGCATTGCTTATCCAGGAAACAATGGTCAGTGAACACAGGCATGATGGGTAAATGACATTGGTGTCAGTCAGGACACAGATTTTGAATTACCTCAAATTTACAGAAAGTAGAATATGTTAGAGTAATCAAGTTTGGAGTAATAGAGGCATGAATGAGGGTTTCAGCACCAGAGCTGAGGCAGGGACAGAGACGGGTAATGTTGCAGAGCTGGAAATAGGCAATCTTAGTGATGGCAGCAGAAAGTATATAAATAACTATAAATAAATAGTGTAGTGGACTACGTCTGGTTGAGAATGCCAATCAAATAATGTGATATTTTCGGGATGTCAAGTCATTTCAAATGAACTGTGTCTGCCAACAATGCCACATAAGTAACCAATTAGTTTATTCATATAATATAGAACAAATTTTATTCTTGGCATGAATGGGTCAAGGTGGCAGAGGATTGGGACACGGGATGGATGGGGAGGGGTGGCAGAGTATTGAGATGGGGATGGGTAGAGATGACCAAGCATTGGAACTGATGGTGGGAGGGAGAGTCACCAATGACAGTTGGGATGTTCAAAAAATTGCTGTGCCTTCAGAAAGTTATTTTTCCAACTGTCAGTCGTCAGGGTCCAGGATCCCTGCACAAATGCATCGGCAAAACTTTTCCCATAGTGCAAAGCAAAACATATTGCAAATAGACAGCCACCGAATGTGAGAATTGGTGGACCTGTTAGTGAACTATATTGTTGCTAGAATTATTCAAAAATAAATCCATGATTAGTTTTAGACAGATTTCTGATTTATTTTTTGACCCAAGCTGTTTTAAGTGAGAAATCACTATTGATCCTATTCGCAAGGGAATGATTAGTACACCTGTGTAATATTTTACCATCCACTATTCCAATACAGGTATTAAACTGTTTAACAGCCACTACTGAAATAGTGGACTAAATAATGTCCTACAAAAGTGCTGAGTGTTCATCCATTGATATCACTATATTAATTTCTAACCTATCATTTCCTTTTATGAAGCTTGAATTATTGATTCTTTAAAAATAAAATCACCAGTTCTTTTGCCCTGGTAGTTTCAGGGATGTTTGTCAAATTGGAAAAGAGAGAAAAATTAGAAGAGCTATGCGACATTTTAGTCACGATAATGCATCATACTGATTGACGCATTGTGCTCATTGAAGTGATTCAGTAAATATTTGCTGCATGAAGAGACTTCTTCTTGATCATTATTATAACATGTACTTCATCACCAACAAAACAGAATTAGAGCCAGAAGACCATAGCAACACAAATGGTAGGATTAAAATTATCGGGACTAAATCTTCACTCACATAAATGGGTGGGTTGGGGGTCAATGAAATGTTAAAAATTCAAAAAGCTCAGATATGATCCCAACTTGCTAATTTCCAGGTTTAGCAAAAGCCAGTCATGGGCAAGCAATCAACCTGACCCCAGGAAGCAGATTGAACAACTAACATTCAAGAACACAAAAAGCAGCGTCGACTGTTCAGCCTTCATGCCTCTTCCAGTATTCAATACATTCATGACTGATCTTGGGCTACAATTCCACTTTCCTGCCAGCTTCCCCTATCCTCTGACAGACCAATACTCTGTCTACCCCAGACTTAAATATATTCAATAATGGAGCATCCACAACCTGCTGGGGTGATGAATTACAGTGATTCACAACTCTTTGCGTGAAGTAAGTTCCTTATCTCACTCTTACGTGATTAGTCCCCTATCCTCAGATTGTGGCCCTTTGTTTCAGACTTCTCAACCAATGGAAATAATCTCTCACTGTCTATCCTATCAAACCATCTTAAACAGGGTCATTAATCAGTCATTAATCTCAATGCTGCTGCATTTCAAGGAGAGCTTCGGAGTGTCTTTGAAGGATCTTCTTTATGCTCCCTGAAATGTAGCCATTTGAGAGTTGAGAAAACAGGAGAGGTCGTTTTTGGCCATCAGACATGGCTTCCTATCCATTTTGCAGGAGTTTTGCCTGTATCCTTGTGGAACTGGCTTCAAGAAGGACACCAGTGTTGTTTGGCAGTTTTAACATTGAATCTGGAGATTTAGTAGAGGCATTCATCATAGGATCCCTACAGTACAGTAGGAGACCATTGGGCCCATTGAGTCTGTACCGACCACAATCCCACTCAGGCCCTATTCCCGTATCCTTCATTTACCCTGCTAATCCCCCTGACACGGGGGTCAGTTTAGCATGGCCAATCAATCTAACCCGCACGTCTTTGGACTGTGGGAGGAAACCAGAGCATCCGGAGGAAACCCACGAAGATACGGGGAGAGTGCAAACTCCACACAGACAGTGACCCGAGGCTGGAATTGAACCTGGGTCTCTGGCACTGTGAGGCAGCAGTGCTAACCACTGCACCACCGTGCTGCTCCCTTGCTGATGGAAATCTTCTAGCACTCTTGTATATTGCTGATACAGAATCCCAGTCTAATGCAGGACAGGATTGTGATAACGAGAACAGCTCTGTACCTGACTAGGACTATTGTTGACTTGCAGAGGTTTTTGTTGTCACTGCCATTGTTTATAGAAGGCTGAGCTGGTGCAGCTGATCCAGTGTTGGGTCTCCTCATCGTTGGTGGCCCTTTGAGAGACATGGTTACCAAGGTATGGGAAGTGCTTAACATGTTCCAAAGTCTCACCTTCAACATATGTGGGAGGTGGAATAATTGGCTCATGAGATCTGGGTTGATGTGAGTTTTGTTTTGGACTGGCTAAGTCTCTTGTATGCAGAACTGAAGAGATTAAGCATGGCTCCTAAATCTGGATGTGGAAATGCCGGCGTTTGCTACCAAATAAACCTGTTGGACTTTAACCTGGTGTTGTTAGACTCCTTACTGTCCTAAATCTGGTACAGAGTGGGCAAAGATGCTGCAGTAATCTGCAATCTGTAGATTCTGTATGTCTACAAGTGAGCAATTTAGTTTTGGCACAAAGGTGATTGAGGTTAAAGTGTTCTCTATTTAGGCAGCATTTAATACTCACACCAGAGGGCAGTTGATCTTTGAGGTGAATAATTACTGTCAGGTAGAGTATAAATAGTGTGGGGACTGACATCCAGCCTTGCTTGATATTGGTTTGGATTTTGAAAGTAGAGGTTTTAGATCTCCACTTGGGACATTTGCATTGTTATGATCGGGAAGCAATTTCAGGAGCATGATGAAGTTTCTTGGACATCCACTGAGCCTTGTGATTTGCTGAGTCCAGTGCTTTGCTCAGGTTGATGAATGCAATAAAAAGTTCCTGGTGTCATTCTGAAAAAAATTCTTGGATTTTCCTGGCAGCAAAGACCATGTTAGAGGTTCTTCTGGAAGGTCTAAAACCCCACTGTGAACTCAGGGGGGGATTCCCCAGCCAAAGGAAGTAGGTGATTCTGGAGAATGCATGTCCGGATTTTCTCTGCTATGGACAACAGCATGATTTATCATCCTTCTCAATGATAGTTACATTTATCACATTCTTGAAGTTGGGGGCAGGTGAGTTATTTTTCCTCCTAAATCTGTAGGATGAGTGAATGGAGTCTTGATGTGAGCAAAATCACACTGGGTTTGAATTCCTCAGCTAGAATACCAAGCTTTGTTATTTTTCATCTATTTGATTCTTAGTTGCAGCTTTCCTATCGATGGTGGTTCACCCATGGATTCATGATGGGCAGTATGCTGCTGGATCTCACAGGCTTTGTCTTTCCACCATATGTCCTTTATCTTCAGGATTGGTCTTTGGGTGTCAGCCTTGAGTTGTTGGAATGCTGCCTTTTTGACTTGCAACCTTTTATTATTCTGCCAGACATTGAAGGCTGCACATTTCCTTTCCGGGGGTCACATATTTCAGCATTGCTTTTGTTAAACCAGTGCATCCAAGATCCTATTCCAGATGGCAAAACCAACTCTGTGGATAAGAGGGTCTCTGTCAGCATTTCCTTTTCAGCAGAAGGAGTATCGCCCTGTTTGTTCCTTCACCTGCCCTTCTTCAGGAAGATGGTGATGTCAGCTTGGTTGTCTTGATCGCTCACGTGATGTGATTGTGGACTTTTTTTGAGATTAACCATGGGTGTTCTAATATTAGAAGTTGCAAAATTTAAAGTTTTCGTTCTTTGACCACCCTGACAGTGATCTCCCAAAAGCTGGGGTTCTCCAGCTAGGGGAAAGTGTGAATCCTATTTTTAGGACACCCTTTCAGTCACAGATATCACTGTACAGAGAGACCTCCATTCCAACAAAAGTGTCCAATGGCCTTCATGCATCTGTCACTTGTGTGAATCCTCTTTCCTCTGGACTCCCAGTCTCAGCCCTGTTGCCATCATGAATTCTCCATTACTAGACGACTTGAAAAATGGACCCTTGTAGAAATCTATGCATGATTTTCTTTAATCTGAGGAACTTGAGGTGCTGCCATTGTCCATGTGACATTGATGGATTGGTTGTCATACCTTGGTGAAGTGCTGAACCACAATGACCAGGATCACATTACTGCTGCAGCCTTCTTCCACCTTATAGTTAATGCGATGCACAGACTTTCTTCACCTGTGACGCTGTTGAGAACTTTTTGAACCATATTTATTTGCCCCCCCCCTCTCCCACCCCCCCCCCCCCCACACTCCTCCCCCAATCTTGCCATCATGAGCGGCTACACTAGTCATAGAGTCATAGAGGTTTACAGCATGGAAACAGGCCCTTTGACCCAACTTGTTCATGCCGCCCTTTTTTTTAACAACCAAGCTAGTCCCAATTGCCCACATTTGGTCCATATCCCTCGATAGCCATCTTACTCATGTAATTGTCTAGACACTTTTTAAAAGACAAAATTGTACCCGCCTCTACTACACCTGGCAGCTTGTTCCAGACACTCACCACCCTCAGTGTGGAACAAATTGCCACTCTGAACCCTTTTGTATCTCTCCCCTCTCACCTTAAACCTATGTCCTCTAGCTTTAGACCCCCTACTTTTGGGAAAAGATATTGACTATCTAGCTGATCTATGTCCCTCGTTATTTTATTGACCTGTATAAGATCACCCCTAAGCCTCCTATGCTCCAGAGAAAAATGTCCCAGTCTATCCAGCCTCTCCTTACAACTCAAACCATCAAGTCCTAGCAGCATCCTATTAAATCTTTTCTGCACTCTTTCTAGTTTAATAATATCCTTTCTTGGAGCAAAGCATTCCCAATGTCATTGAACACTGTATTCCAGATGTATTCTCACCACACCCTTGTACAATTTTAGCAATTTGTACAATTTTATTCCTGTACTCCAATCCCCTTACAATGAAGGCAAATACTTACTGTACCTACATGCTAACTTTCTGCGTTCCTCATATGAGCACACAAAAGGCTCTAATCATCAACATTTAGAAGTCTCACATCTTATAAAAATTATTTGGCTTTTCTTACAACCAGTGAATAACTTTATACTTCCCATATTATACTCCATCTGCCACCTTGCTACCAATGATCTGAACCTGTCTATCTCTTTGCAGCTACTCTGTGTTCCTCTCCTATAGTTTACTTTGCCCCTAGCCTTGTATCATCAGTCAACTTAGGTTCATTATTCTCTGCTTTTTCAGCTAAGCCAATAATATAGATTGTAAATATGAGGCCCCAGCACTGATCCTTGCGGCAGTCCACTTGCCACAACTTGCCAACTTAAAAATACCCTGTTGATGTCCAATCTTTGCCTCCTGTCCATTAACCAACCCTCTATCCATGCTAATATATTACCCACCGCTCCATGACCTTTGTGTCTTTTGGAAATCCAGATATAGCACATCTACTGGCCCCCCTTTATCTATCCGACTATTTGCATCCTCAAAACTCTAATAAATATTTCAAATAGGATTTCCTTTTTGTAAAGCCTTGTTGACTTGTTTTATTCCAATAGAGTTAGCAGTCTGTGGTTTAACCTGCTTACATCCAATAAATCCCAAAACAACCATCTCCCAACCCAGCCACCCCGCATTCACTGATGCCCTTGGCACAGGGGTCAGACCTCCTGTACACTGCCATTAGAGCAGTAGGTGACTTGCCTGTGCTGTGGCCTGTGCTAGATTGATCCCCTTGCTGACTGCTGAATCAGACTGGGCTGTGATCCCTATTCTGGGAGCAAGACCCATGGCGGAGGCAGGAAGGGGAAAGTTTCCCTCCAGGGAGGCCAATGGGAAGTCATATCATATCTTTTGATACTGGCTGAATTAATTGTACAGTCAAGGGTTTCCTAGCATTTTGGGGAGGAGTGGCAGAATGGAGGGGGTTCTGGAAGATTCTTCCCACCGTTTTCAGGGTGGGGAATCTATCAAGGCATAAGTACACACGTTGTCAATTCAAAGTTCCATAACATAATGGAAATGGCAACTTCACCCCCATCCCCATCCACTCAGCACATCCCATTGAGGCTCAGCCCTTTGTTTTATCATCCTCTGTACTAGATTAAAATCTCATCTAGTTTGATGCACTGAAAGTTCTCTTTGATTTCTCTTGAGACTCCCAAGTAACGTGATGAGTTTACAAAGACCTCAACCAGGAAAGCTGCTTCTCTGTGTAGAAATAGTGAAATAAAACTACCGCTCTTATTTATTTGAAGAACTTAAAATTAAAGGTGCTGCGTTGTAGTATAATCACCATAGTCATCCATTAAGTCGTTAGATTTGAGGGCACATGAAAAATAATCAGCAATTTTATTTGCGTTTTATTCTATATATGTAAAACCATTCAAATTTACCTTAAAGCAGCATATATGTGTTAAATGTTTCATATGACACATTAGCTTGGTGGGAGCAGATGCTCTGAAATGCAGTTTAATACTTCAGTAATTCACAAAACTCTGGCTGCACTCTGTTGAGCGTGACGAACATCAGCCATCCTTTTAAGCTCTACAGTATGTATTGTGTAGATATATTGGTGCCATGAGATTGCTATTATCTATCTCAATAGATAACTAGTCAACCAGATGAACAGTTATAAGTTGTCTCTCTCATTCTTCACCAGATTATCTGGTAATGTGCACAAATAATTCTGCCCCAAGGCCTTCCCTCATCTGTCTATACTCCAAAATATTTGACCAGTACTTCGCCAGTGTTGATATTGGTAAGAATTAGGTGTTGTAACTGTTATGACATTGTCAATAGATTTGAGGCTTTGTTAGGAATTAAAGGTATTTATTGATAAGGGAACTCCCTTAGCTGCCCTGGATCAGTAGCTCCAGTCTTTCCATGCTTACAACATGGGTTCTCGATTATTCTGCCTGAGAGAAGACTCCACTCTATGGTGTGATCACTCACTTTGTTTCCATTGGTTCCTCAAGTCAGGTGATTCACTATGTACTGTCTTAAAGTGGCAGACACCACTTACACAGCATTAGGGTGCTTGTGAAGTTAAAGATAGATCATACACTTGCTGCTGTCAAATCACATTTCCCAGTTGATCCATTCATAGTGGCCATTATGAGCATGAAACTTCCATTAGGATATGCAAAATGATGCTACTTGCATGAATGCATTTTTACCCTCCAGTTTATGTGCCAAAGGGACAATGGGAGAATGGCAACATCTCTCCAAGTAACTGGAATGATGTTCCTATTCTACAAAGTCATAAACACTACAAAGAAGGGAGGTGCTGTTGAAGTAACATTGGTGAGTTGCCACAGTGCATCCTGTATATCATTCATTCTGTAGTCACTGTCCACTGGTGGCGGAGAGGGTGACAATTGAGTCAAGTAGCAGGGGTACCAATCAAGCAAGTTGCTCTGTCTTGGATGATGTTGAGCATTATTAAAACAGGTCCCATCCAAGTAATAGTGAGTGTTCTGTTATAGACTTGTAGACAGTGAGAGGACTTTGACCGGCCTGGAGTGAGCAATTCATCACAGATTACCTGAAGTGCTTCAGGATTTTAGACCTATTTTATGCTGACTTCTGCAAAGATTTTACTGAATTTCTATATGAAAGGCAGCAACTGGAAATTAAAATTGGCTGAAGGGGAAGAAGCAGCAAATAAAGCTGCAGGAATGAAGTTGAGTTTAAGGATCTACTGAACAGAATGCCTAGGAATTAATGTTCAAGTATCGGTTACTACGAGGCTACCTGGAGTCAGAAATACAAAAAATTAAAACTCAAAATGATGGAAATATTCAATAAGTCAGGCAGCACCTGTGAAACAGATTTAATGTTTTGAAGCAATATAGGAACAAGGGTAAACTTGTCAGTAAGATCATGGCTTATCTGTAATCTGTATCCACATACCCAGTTTTGCCCCATATCCCATAGTACCTTTGGTTAACAAAACGTCAAGAATTTCAGATTTAAAATTACCAACTGACCCAGAATGGATTGTTGCTTGTCGGGAAGAATTCCAAACATCCACAATCCTTTTGGCCCAGCTCTAAACAAACATGAACTGGATGCCCCGAGATTCTCGTGCGCCACTGACCTTATTTTGAAGGTAGAACATAATCAAAAAAAGCTTTTATGTGAATGAATATTCATGGCATGCAAATGTATCACCAGTGGGAACCCAACACAGGCTGGCGTGAGGCCCAACATACCTCAAATGCACCACTGATTTTACCTCTGCATCTCAACCAGCTGTCAGGAAATCGAGATTTTACATCCCACCTCATTAAGTGCCATATTTCCCACTCTTGTGGGCTTCATAAAACCCTCCTTAATGTGTGGAAATGATTTTCATCTTTGCTTCTGAAAGACCTGGCAATAACTTAAGTCTCTCAGTTGCAGACTCCTCAACCAGTGCATGTAGTTTCTCTCTATCTGCCTTTCAGTTCCACTTATTATCTTTAAAACTGCAATCAAATCACCCCTTAACTTTTTAAATTCCAGGGAATGCTACACTAGCCCTATACTCGCTTTTCGTAATGTAACTCTTGGAGTCCTTCTATCATTCTGGTAAATTTACACAGCACTCCCTCCATGGTCAACATATCCTACCTATGTAGTGGTGCCCCACTACTACGTGCTCCAGGTGCAGTCTAACCAGGGCATTATGTAGCTGCAGCTTCATTTTTACCTCCTTGTAGTCCTCTAAATATAAAAGTCAGCATTCCATTAGCTTTTGTAATTATTTTCTGTACCTGAACATGACATTTAACAATCTATGTACATGATCCCCTAAGTTTCCTTGAAGCACCACTCTTCCCACTTTCATCATTTAAAATATATTCTGATCTATCCATTTGAGGTTCATAGAAACATAGAAAATAGAAGCAGAAGTAGGCCATCCAGCCCTTCAAGTCTGCTCTGCCATTCAATTTGATCATGGCTGATCACCAAATTCAATATCCTGATCCCATCTTCCCCTCATTTCCTTTGATCCCTTTAGCCCCAAGAGCCATATCTAGTTCCTCCTTGAAATCAGATTCACCACTGCCTGGATGAGGAAATTTCTCCTCACCTCAGTTCGAAAAGGTTTATCCCTTATCCTTAAATGATGACCCCCCTAGCTTTGGACTCCTCTACTATTGGGAACGTTCTTTCTGAATCTACCCTGTGTAATCCTGTTAGAATTTTTTTAAAGTTTCTATGAGATTCCCTCTCTTCTAAACTCCAATGAATATAATCCTAACTAACTTAGTCTCCTCATATGACAGACCTACCATCCCAGGAATCAGTCTGGTAAAGCTTTGCTGTACACACTCTTTAGCAAAGACATCCTTCCTCAGATAAGGACACCAGAACTGTATACAATACTCAGGTGTGGCCTCACCAATGCCCTATACAACTGCACTAAAACATCCCTATTCCTACACTCAAATCCTCTTGCTATGAAGGTCAACATGCCATTTGCCTTCTTTACTGCCTGCTGTACCTGGGCACTTCCAAAGTAAGTGATCTGACACTTGCCTATATAGAAACCCATTTGCCACAGTTTTATCCATTTATCTATTAATATACCTTTCGTTTACAAAGACAAACTAAGATTTAAGGTTCTCTATCTGATCGTCAAAGTTGTGAATAAATTTGTTGAGGCCCCAAGTCTATGAGTTCTCATTAAAACGAGAAGATTTAGAGATTTATCTGCTTTTAAGTAAGAACAGAAACATGGAAAAAGAGGAGAGCAGCAGGAGGTGGAAGAACCACGCAGGAGGTCTATTAGAGGATGATAAGCAGGAGTAATTAAATGAGAAAATGAATAATGGTGTAAGGCAAAATAGTAATGGCGCAAGATAGGTCCAGAGGAACTATAAATGACAACAAGAGAACCATTACAAACACCTGAAGAAAAGCAACCCCTGGTTATGGTCTGAAATTAATAAGATCATTGTTGAATTTAGAAAGTGTTAAAATGCCTAATTGAAAAATGAGAATCTTCCATGGAGCTTCATTTGAACAGTGTTGGACAGAGAGGTCATGTTAGGAGCCAGGAATTAAAATGTCAGACTACGCCATAAAGGCTAGCTCCAGTTTCAGTTACTGAGTTACAGAGGGGGGTTATTAGCATGTGGAATTCCCTTTGCCAGTTAGCAATGGAGGCTGGGTCATTGAATTTATTCAAGGTTGAATTAGATAGATTTTTGATAGACAAGGGAGTTGAGGGTTATGGGGGACAGACGGAAAAGTGTTACTCAGTTACTGAGAATCGCTAATGTCTGCAAGTGGTGCTACAATCAGTTCCTAATTTTATGGAACCTGTTCTGAGAGAAGGCTGGAAAAACTTTGGGGTCCCAATTTTAACCCAGGGTGGGTATAGATGATGAACAATGGTGATTTTGGCAGTATGAGAGCCAGACAATTTTAATGCCTGGGCATCATTTGGATGCTCCAATCAGTTGCCCCATTGAAATGATGGGAAGAGCAGCTGGCTACCAAGTGGGAGCAAAATATTTGGTAGCCAGTGGGGTCTAAAGCGATGGCTGCCACTTTACAGGTAAGTTTCAAAAAAGGGAATAGGAACGTAAGAACAGGAGTGGTCCATTCATCCCTTCGGGCCTGCTCTGTCATTCAATATAATCATGGCTAATCTAGTTGTGGCCTGAACTCCACTTTTCTGTCTACCCCTCATAACCCTCAACTCCCTTATCTATCAAAAATTCAACATTCAATTTATTGCTCACTGGGAAAGAGAATTCCACATGTTAATAACCCGCTGAGAGGAAAGAAAAATCTCCTCAGCGCTGTTGAGCAAGGCCATAAAATTCCGCCCTTAATCTCACCGAGGCCCTGTGCAGCTAAAGTAAAACTTCCTTACTTTTAAAAGGGAGACTTCTTGTTCTTAAACTGTGTCTGCTAGTTCTAATTTCCTGATGTGGAGATGCCGGCGTTGGACTGGGGTAAACACAGTAAGAAGTCTAACAACACCAGGTTAAAGTCCAACAGGTTTATTTGGTAGCAAAAGCCACTAGCTTTCGGAATAGGCTGTTCCTTCGTCAGGTGGGTGGGAGTTCTGATCACAAGCAAGGCACAAAGACACAAACTCAATTTACATGAAAAATGATTGGAATGTGAGACTTTACAGCTCATCAAGTCTTAAAGGTACAGACAATGTGAGTGGAGGGAGCATTAAGCACAGGTTAAAGAGATGTGTATTGTCTTGAGACAGGACAGCTAGTGAGATTTTGCACATCCAGGCAGGTTGTAGGGGTTACAGATTGTGTGACATGAACCCAATATCCCGGTTGATGCCATCCTCATGTATGCGGAACCTGGCTATCAGTCTCTGCTCAGCGACTCTGCGCTGTCGTGTGTCGTGAAGGCCGCCTTGGAGAACGCTTACCCGGAGATCAGAGGCTGAATGCCCATGACCGCTGAAGTGCTCCCCAACAGGAAGAGAACAGTCTTGCCTGGTGATTGTCGAGCGGTGTTCATTCATCCGTTGTCGTAGCGTCTGCATGGTTTCCCCAAAATACCATGTACAATGTACCCGAGGCATGGTACATTGGGGAAACCATGCAGATGCTATGACAATGGATGAATGAACACCGCTTGATATTCACCAGGCAAGACTGTTCTCTTCCTGTTGGGGAGCACTTCAGCGGTCACGGGCATTCAGCCTCTGATCTCCGGGTAAGCGTTCTCCAAGGCGGCCTTCACGACACACGACAGCGCAGAGTCGCTGAGCAGAGACTGATAGCCAGGTTCTGCACACATGAGGATGGCCTCAACCGGGATATTGGGTTCATGTCACACAATCTGTAACCCCCACAACCTGCCTGGATGTGCAAAATCTCACTAGCTGTCCTGTCTGGAGACAATACACATCTCTTTAACCTGTGCTTAATGCTCCCTCCATTCACATTGTCTGTACCTTTAAGACTTGATTAGCTGTAAAGACTCACATTCCAATCATTATTCATGTAAACTGAGTTTGTGTCTTTGTGCCTTGTTTGTGATCAGAGCTCCCACCCACCTGACGAAGGAACAGCCTGTTCCGAAAGCTAGTGGCTTTTGCTTCCAAATAAACCTGTTGGACTTTAACCTGGTGTTGTTAGACTTCTTACTGAGTTCTAATTTCCCCCACAGGAGGAAACATTCTTCTGATATCAACCTATCAAACTCTCTCAGGACCATATATGTTTCAATAAAATCACCTCTCATTCTTCTAAGCTCCAGTAGGTATAGGCAATACTTGTTCAACCTTTCTTAAGGTAAGACCTTAATCCCAGTAATGAACCAATAGATGCTCCTTTGATTTGCTTTTAATGTAATTAGATTTGTTTTTCAAAAAAGGAGACCAAAACTGTACACAGTATTCCAAATATGTGCCGGAATTCTACCGCTCCACTCACAATGGAATCAGGGTGGATGAGAGCCGGGCAACAGAAATGTCCATTGACCTCAGGTAGGAATTTCTGGTCTTGCTCGAGCGAGGCCGTAAAATTCTGCCCTTAATCTCAACGAGGCCCTGTGTAGCTAAAGTAAAACTTCCTTACTTTTATATTCCATTTCCTGTGTAATAAGCATTCTACTTGGCTTCCTAATCACTTTCTGTACCTGCATACTAACCTTTTCTGATTCATGTACTAGGATACACAGACCCCTGTATGACACCGGACTCTGCAATTTCACAATTTAAATAGTATACTGCTTTTCTATTCTTCCTGCCAAAATAGACAATTTCACATTTTTCCACATTATATTCCACATGCCAAAGTTTTTACCCACTTACTTAACCTGTCTATATTCCTTTTCTTACCTTTTTTTGACTACTTACTTTCCTATCTATCTTGGTGGATATCAGAAAATTTAGCTGCCATACATTCGGTCCCTTCATCCAAGTCATTAATATAACTTGTAAATAATTGAGGTCCCAGTATTGACCCCTGTGGCATCCCACAGTTACAGCTTGCTAATAAGAAAATGACCCATTTAACCCTACTCTCTACTTGCCGTTAGATAACCAATCCTACACCATGTTACTTCCTACACCATATACTCTTATCTTGTGTTAAGCTCTGTGGTACATTATCAAATGCCTTTTTAAACTCCACATCTACATCCTGTTTCCCTTTATTCAGCATGCTTGTGTCTTCGACAAACAACTCTAATAAATCTAATAATTCAAAATCTCACGAAAGAAACTAAAATTGGTTCAATTTGTTTCAACATTTCCTCTCTATGAGAAGAAATTGTTCTAATTACATTTACCTGCCTTTGTCCTATATATTCCTTTACTCCCTTTTGACAGACAAGATGCAAGTCAGATTTCAACTAGACTGTGATACCACAATCAATGCTCTATAGGAGCATAAATATTGAAGATTTATTTAAATCAATGGACTTTCATGCGCGTATTCAATATTGCAGAAGTTAAGACAGTGAAGAAAGCACAACATTTAAAAAAAATCAAGAATTACGGTATTGAATATTACATAGCAGATCCTTTCAATATAAGAAACCCTGCTTATAATAAACTGATAGTTTTAATGATTCCAATGTCAAGTTCCAATTATCACTGAAAATTAGCCCTATTACAGCTAACAGGATGAACCTGTTGACAGAACCTTCTTAACAGAAGCCAGAGGGTGGTTGAAGAGAGTTGTTTTTCAAACTGGAGGCCTGTGACCAGCGGTGTGCCTCAGGGATCAGTGCTGGGCCCACTGTTATTTGTCATTTATATTAATGATTTGGATGAGAATATAGGGGGCATGGTTAGTAAGTTTGTAGATGACACCAAGATTGGGGGCATAGTGGACAGTGAAGAAAGTTATCTCCAATTGCAATGGGATCTTGATCAATTGGGCCAGTGGGCTAACGAATGGCAGATGGAGTTTAACTTAGACAAATGCGAGGTGATGCATTTTGGTAGATTGAACCAGGGCAGGACTTATTCAGTTAATGGTAGGGCGTTGGGGAGAGTTACAGAACAAAGAGATCATGGGGTACATGTTCATAGCTCCTTGAAAGTGGAGTCACAGGTGGACAGAGTGGTGAAGAAGGCATTTGGCATGCTTGGTTTCATCGGTCAGAACACTGAATGCAGGAGTTGGGACGTCTTGTTGAAGTTGTACAAGACATTGGTAAGGCCACACTTGGAATACTGTGTGCAATTCTGGTCACCCTATTATAGAAAGGACATTATTAAACTAGAAAGAGTGCAGAAAAGATTTACCAGGATGCTACCGGGACTTGACGGATTGAGCTATAAGGAGAGGCTGAATAGACTGGGACTTTTTTCTCTGGAGCGTAGGAGGCTGAGGGGTGACCTTATAGAGGTCTATAAAATAATGAGGGGCATAGACAAGGTAGATAGCCAATATCTTTTCCCAAAGGTAGGGGAGTCTAAAACTAGAGGGCATAGGTTTAAGGTGAGAGGGGAGAGATACAAAAGTGTCCAGAGGGGCAATTGTTTCACACAGAGTGTGGTGAGTGTCTGGAACAGCTGCCAGAAGTAGTAGTAGAGGCGGGTACAATTTTGTCTTTAAAAAGCATTTAGATAGTTATATGGGTACGATGGGTATAGAGGGTTATGGGCCAAATGCGGGCAATTGGGATTAGATTAGGGGTTTTTTAAAAAAAAGGGCTGCTTGGACAAGTTGGGCCTGTTTCCATGCTGTAAACCTCTATGACCCTATAACCTGGACTGAGTACAATACAATGTGCAGACTTTAATGCCCCATTCCAGAAATGAATTTTTTTTTGGGGGGGGGGGGGGGGGGGGGGGGCGCAACTGTGTGGGTGGAGATATTCTTGCTTTTCACCTCCCTCCAATTATGTCCAGGGTGGGAAGCCTTGTGGATAGTCTTCTTGCCTGGAAGTGAACTTGGGGTCCCTGAGTAGCTGTTGAGGGCTTCATCTGCCTTCGCTGGTATTTAATCAGTGGTGGACAGGGGCTTGTCATCCAGGGAGGCCACCCAGCAAACTCTGTTTGGAGGAGGAGGCTGGAGTTTGTTATGGTGAAGTTCAGCTGTCATGTCAAATCGATATAGACTGAAGTCGTTCAATATATTCAACCAGTGCATCATGAGAACATTATGATGGATGTTTCATTAAATGTGATAAAAGAATATGTAATTACTAAGTAATCAGATGTCTTCAAAGAGAAGGTAGAAAGTGTCCTGCTTTTTTGAGTTAACTCCAGAGCTTCACCAATATGTTTGAAAACTATCTATAGCTGAAGATGCAAGAATTTAACAAGAATCTGTTGAAAGAAGAGTTCTTGCACAGCTTAAAATCTAACTCATTAAGTTTGTTCAATGGCCAAAAACAAAGGAAATAATAAATTTCACTTGTTTATTGATCCAAAGATTATGTACCAGAACCTTCAAAGTATAATTCAATCACTTCAAACCATTGATTATTATCTGTCCAAACTGCCAAAAGTGAAACTTTTTATTGCAAAAAATCAAGTCTACTGATTATCTTTTCAATACAGTTGGTTGCATTTACCTTTTTTGAAATTTCTCCAATCCCTGAAGGACTTCGGAAGATGTGAAACTTTGGAGTAAGTGGCTGTTATTTTGGTCCATGGTGCTGATGAACCACAAATGGAAAAAGGAAGTCCTGTTGAGTGAAACAATACAGTAAGAAGTCTCACAACACCAGGTTAAAGTCCAACAGGTTTATTTGGTAGCACCAAATAAACCTGTTGGACTTTAACCTGGTGTTGTGAGACTACTTACTGTGTTCACCCCAGTCCAACGCCGGCATCTCCACAGAATGAAACAATATCCAGTTGTTCAAGGACCAAGAAGTAATATATACCTGTAGTTACCTCTGTGGAAATGGACTCAAACCAGAGTTTATTGAAATTTCAGATGATTTCTCCTACTAACAAACAACATATCCAGAAATTTCTTGAAATGATTATGTGCAGCAATTTTTTTGAAAGATATTGAGATAATCACCTTCTTTTCAGCTATGTAATGAAGAAAGAAGTAGAGTAGGCCTCAACTATCACAAGGAGAAGGATCTGGTGAGGTTAAGAAGATCATCTATCAAGCACCAATGCAAAATTATTTTGACATCAACAACATATGTATAAAGAGCCTTAAAAAGATGGAGTAAATTTGTGTTAGCTCTTGGCTGTAGCTATTCAAAACTAATCCAAACATCGCAACTGGGTTGTTTTTGTTAGAACAGAGGAGATTAAGGCATGATCTGAGCATGGTATAAGAGGATGGATACAGATTAGCTGAATTTTGAACTCCATATTGGAATCGGGCAGATGAGAATTGAAGCTAATGGTAAATCATCTGGTTTCCTGCAGTGTGAAGCCTGTGTGATTTTAAGACCCAGGCATCATCCACATGCTTGCTCAAAGCCTTCTACCTGAAGCTGGCAAAAAACCTAAGATCGCCAGTTCTCATGAGCAAGATTTTAAGTGACTGCAAATCACTGCCGAAGACCCAAATAAACACTTGCCAGCAATGGGGTAAGTGGTTGAGAATGGATGGGTATGAGGACGACTCAGTACTTCAGGACTTCCTTATGGAGAGTAAAGGAGAACCTCTGTTCCACTTGGTCTATTAGAAAAGCAAAAAAAAAAACATTTTCTTGTGCCCTCTCTTGTGACATTTCAGTCTGAAATAAATGACCAGATAATGCACTTTGGTAATGTTGATTAAGGGCTAAAGATTCATTAGAACACTGGGCAAATTCTACTTCAAGTTTTTTTAAAATCATGCCATGGAATCTTTTAGATCCACCTTGCCGGCACACAGGACGACTGTTGAGTGGCTCATCCACTTCTTCTGCCAGTGTAGTACCCCTCAGGATTGTACTAAATTGTTGGTCTTGAACTTTTGCTCAAATCCCCAGAGTGAGCTCAAGTCCTGGAGTCTTGAGTCTTGAACACCTATGCTTCTGTCTCACAGAAACATAGAAACTGTGAGCAGGAGTAGGCCCTTGGCCCTTCGAGTATGCTCCGCTATTCAATATGATCATGGCTGATCCTCCATCTCAATGCCATATTCCTGTTTTCTCCCTATACCCCTTGATGCCATTGATATATTAGGAAGTGTAAAGTCTAAAAATTTATCCATCTCTTTCTTGAATATCTTCAGTGACCTGGCCTCCACAGCCGTCTGTGATAGAGAATTCCACAGGTTTACGACCCTGTGAAGAAATTTTTCCTCATCTCAGTCCTAAATGGTCTATCCCATATCCTGAGACTGTGTTCCCTGGTTCAAGATTCCCCAACTAGGGAAAATATCCTCTCTGCATCTAATCTGTCCAACCCTGTTCAAATTTTAGACATTTCTATGAGATCTCCTCTCATCCTTCTAAACTCTAGTGAACACAGGCCCAGTTGAACAAATCTCTTCTCCGAGGACAGTCCCACCAACCCCACTATCAGCTTAGTGAATCTCCGCTATTGTTCCTCCATGGTAAGAATATCCTTTCTTAGGTAGGGAGACCAAAACTTCACAATACTCCAGATGTGGGCTCAGCAAGGCCTTGTATAGCTGCAGTGAGACATCTATACTTCTGAACTCAAATCCTCTTGCAATAAAGACAAACGTACCATTTGCCTTCCTAATTGCTTGTGGCACCTGCCTCTCCACTTACATTTACTGATGTACAAGGACAACCAGATCTCTTTGTACATCCACACTTCCCAATATATCAATAGTCTTTCTTTCTATTTTTTACACCAAAGGGTATAACTTCACATTTAGCCACATTGTATTGCATCTGCCATGTGTTTGCCCACTCAATCACCTTGTCTTTGTTTATTGTTTATTTTATTATTAACACTGCATTGAAGTTACTGTGAAAATCCCCTAGTCAGCACACTCTGGTGCCTGGGTACACTGAGGGAAAATTTAGCATGGCCAATGCACCTAACCAGGATGTCTTTCAGACTGTGGAAGGAAACCAGAGCACCCAGAGGGAACCCACTCAGACATGGGGAGAATGTGTAGACTCCACACAGACAGTGGCCCAAGCCAGGAATTGAACCTGGGTCCCTGGTGCTGTGAGGCAGCAGTGCGAACCACTGTGCCACCGTGCCTCTTTGCATCCTCCTCACAACTCTCAATTCCACCCAGTTTCAGAAGTATGCGTGCGACCATCAAGCTGAGGTTGATACCTTGAGCTTCCGTCTTCCCCCTCCCCACACAGCTCCTCCACCCGACTCACCCCTATATACACACACAACCTCACAAACCATTTCTCTTCACATTACCTATTCTGGCATTTACTTCCTCATATATGCATTATCATTTCCATTTGAAACTTTATTGTTACTGGTAAATCTTGTTCAATAAAGTAAACTTTTAATTATAGAAAAGACCCAAGCAGGCACCAGGAGGAAGGACCTCAGTAAGCACTGTCGTCATTGAAGGGATTGAGGCAGGAATCACAGATAGAAAAAGAAAAATTAAATGATCATTCTTTTGGAAAGGAATCATAAACACTTAGACCATTTCAAGTGTACACAAAAGACCTCAGAGAATAAAACTAGTTTTGAACAGAGGACAGTGATGCTATCTAAAAGATAGAGGCAATAGCATGTTTCTTGCTGGCATGTTGAGTAGAATGTATTGATCTTACATGACTAGAATGGGTGACCACATGTTAATTACAAAAAGTAAAAAACAGAATAAGCAATAGAAGCCATTAATTCTTCCAATGCTTCCAGCTGTCTAGGAATAAAATAATCATAGAATCATACAGCACAGAGGAGGCTGCTTGGCCATGTTACCTATTCTATTATGATTCGGGTGCTGGAAGTGGAGGTCTTGAGACAGGACTTCTGAGCCAAAGATTCCAGGCAGTCCCATTCTTGAGCAGTTCCACACATAGAGTCATCGAGTCATAGAGGTTTACAGCATGGAAACAGGCCCTTCGGCCCAACTTGTCCATGCCGCCCTTTTTTTTTAAACCCCTAAACTAATCCCAATTGCCCGCATTTGGCCCAAATCCCTCTATACCCATTGTACCCATATAACTATCTAAATGCTTTTTAAAAGATAAAATTGTACCCGCCTCTACTACTACCTCTGGCAGCTTGTTCCAGACACTCACCACACTCTGTGTGAAAAAATTGCCCCTCTGGACACTTTTGTATCTCTCCCCTCTCATCTTAAACCTATGCCCTCTAGTTTTAGACTCCCCTACCTTTGGGAAAATATATTGACTATCTACCTTGTCTATGCCCCGCATTATTTTATAGACCTCTATAAGGTCACCCCTCAGCCTCCTATGCTCCAGAGAAAAAAGTCCCAGTCTATTCAGCCTCTCCTTATAGCTCAATGCGTCAAGTCCTGGTAGCATCCTGGTAAATCTTTTCTGCACTCTTTCTAGTTTAATAATATCCTTTCTATAATAGGGTGACCAGAATTGCACACAGTATTCCAAGTATGGCCTTACCAATGTCTTGTACAACTTAAACAAGACATCCCAACTCCTGTATTCAATGTTCTGACTAATGAAAGCAAGCATGCCGAATGCCTTCTTCACCACTCTGCCCACCTGTGACTCCACTTTCAAGGAGCTATGAACATGTACCCCTAGATCTCTTTGTTCTGTAACTCTCCCCAACGCCGTACCATTAACTGAATAAGTCCTGCCCTGGTTCAATCTACCAAAATGCATCACCTCGCATTTGTCTAAATTAAACTCCATCTGCCATTCATCAGCCCACTGGCCCAATTGATCAAGATCCCATTGCAATTGGAGATAACCTTCCTCACTGAAGGAACAGCAAGCGCTCCGAAAGCTAGTGGCTTTTGCTACCAAATGAACCTGTTGGACTTTAACCTGGTGTTGTGAGACTTCTTATTCTGTCAAGAAGCCAATTTTGTATCCATTTAGATACCTCACCCTGGATCCCATGAGGTTTAACTTTATGCAACAACCTACCATGCGGTACCTTGTCAAAGACCTTGCTAAAGTCCATGTAGACAACATCAACTGCACTGCCCGCATCTACCTTCTTGGTTACCCCTTCAAAAAACACAATTAAATTTGTGAGACATGGTTTTCCACTCACAAAGCCATGCTGTTGTTCCTTTCAGATTAGTTGGTTCTGTACATAATGTATACTATGTAAATGGACATGGAGAGTACGAGAAGCCATTGGGGGAGGATGGGGAATAAATAGAAGGCTTGAGTTAGCATGGGAGCTTTAAGCAGCCATAGTGATGGTGGGTGGTATGAGTTGGCATGGCTGGCTTGGGTAAGACCTTTTGAATTTGCCTGTCAAAGGTTACTGAATCCAGATTACATTTTGTGACTCCATGAGTCATCTGGAAGCTGGCAAAAATCTACAAAGCTTGCAGAGCATGAGGAGACACCTACCCCAACAAAAGAGCTGGTTGGTCAGGAGTGAATCCTGAACCCTTATCCCATACCAGCAATCGTTCATGGGCAGGAATGGTGGCAGAAATCCCAGAATTGGATGCCACCTGCTTTTTAAATGGCTCTGAAGTCATTCCAAATCCATGAAATTCGGGGCCACTGTCTCTTCATATCAGTTGCACAGGTATATAGTCTGATACTGACTATGATGAGTTCTTACAAAACCTGCTTACATCACATTGAGGATGTTCACCTTGGAGAGGTGTCATTTTCATAATCAAGGTCCTAATCCCATGCAAACATTTTAATTCAAAACCACATCATTCTACATTGCAAACTGTTTTCCTCTCAAATGTTTTGGGTTGTAAAAACATTAACAGGCAAGTTTTTTTGTGAAGTACTAACCGGAAATATTTTAAGACCACAAATGATGGGCCTCTCTATCTATACAATTCTTTTTTTCTGACATTAAGAAAAATATACACAATTGGGCTGAGATCAGATTAAAGATCTGTCTCATTATTTATCTCAACACATTTCTCCAGTTTTCTTTTAAATCTGCAGTTATATTAGCTAACGCCATCGTTTGTTCTGTGCTTTAACAACACAAGAATTCTCAGGAGAAAAATGATTCTGTTATTAATAGTGTACTATCCAAAATTATTTGATAGGTAGTCTGAAGAAACATCCGTTTTCTAGCCAGCATTGCACCTTAATTGGTCTTATTGATGTGAAGAGTTCATAATGTGTGATAATGTTGTCTTTAAATTCATATGCTGTGCTGAAAATATTGTGAACCAGATGAAATGTGATTTAACTCATTTGGATGTGAGCTCTGATGCACAATTGAGCAGGTAGAAAGAAAATAGAGTAGAAATGACTCAAATCTTCCATTGCTGGGAAACCAGGTAGAAAGTGAATTAAAGATGAGTTCTGCCAAAACCTGCTTTTACTACATTGAGGATGTTCAGTTTGGAGAGGTGTCATTTTCTTTGCAACATCATCAAGTCACGTGATGCTTTTTGATATAATTTAGGGAATGACATTATATATTTGTAAATGATGAATGGAAAGTAAAACGTTTAAGGGTTGATTCAAGATAGAATTGTGCTTTCAAATTATACCCTGTGGTTTCTCAAGACATTTGCTACGGAAGACACTCAACAGTGGCTGCATTAGTTCATGCAGGTACCGTTTTAATCAACATGTTCTCATGAAGGCAGTGTCCCTTTAGCAGAATGGGATGCTAATCATTCTTCCATTAGGGCAATTTGTTGAATAACATCAGAATTAAATAATGACTAGTATAGTGGGCCATCTAGCTATATACAATGGCTTGGCCTTTGGAACCGTGTAATAATACTTCTAACAGGACTTTTAGCAATCTCATGTTACTGCTGCCTCTTTTATCATTCAAATTTCAAAGTAAAGGAAAGGACATCCTCAACAAAACATTTAGGGACACATTTGGAAAATATCAGCACCCTATTACAAAATTAACAAACACAAATCAAAATAGGTCACTCCATAGTCAGATTCATAGGGCAAAGTTTTCCTGGCCTAGAGTGGCGAGAGGCAAGAGTGTTCATAGTGGTGGGTTGGGGCTGGGGAGGGGGGGGAGGGGAAAGGGGTGGTAGAAAGTGGGCAGAGGAATGTTGGGCAGTGGGAAAACAGAGGAGAACTAGCTACATGATGTTTCCTTGGGTTAGCAGGAATACAGATCGACTATTTGTTAGAAGGTGACAGTGGCAGAAAATCTGCATATTTAAAGCCCCAATCAAGGGCCAAGTTTTGTCACCTATGGAGTAGCTCCCTACCTCATGGAGAGGCTGCTGCCTCAATAGAGGCAGCTTCCCTGCAGCAGCCTGGACAGTGGGGGAACATTAGAGACAAAGGGGGAAATTTTCCCAACCTGCCCACCACAGGAATCCTAGCAGGCAGAGGACGAACCATGCAAAGGTCCGTTGACCTCAGGCGGGACTTTCCGGTTTTGGGGTGAGTGCGGCCGAAAAATCCCACCCAAAGACTTTATCCCCTGAAGAGGAAGCCTATTGGAATCAACAGCTGTACCCAGTCCAAATGCTAACACTGGAGGACATTCCCTTCCAAACTAAACTACTTGCCCCTCTCTGTAAAAAAAGTTAACATGTTCACTCTACAGAGGATGGCTCCATTTTGAGACACACTTGTATTTTTTGTCCCAATGCAAAATATCCTTCTTTCCCCCACTAGGCCATCTGTCACTTGTTCTTAAGTTTTGCTTTCACTGAGCACTGACCTTGATTCTCCCATTAAGACATTCTGATATCTTACCTATTTGCAACTACCAGCACCTTCTCCTGCCATCAACACTCCCTCTACCTAGTGACCTACATCTTTATTGCAATCTCTCCTAGCTCCCACCAATCACTGACCTTCTACTCTGCTCCAACTGCCAAACCCCCCTCTTATATAGTAAATAATCCATCACATTTCTTCCTTGATTTAGTTCTGGAGTCAAACAAACTCGAGGCGTTTACTGTACTTTCTGTGGTTTGTTTTAGAATTCCAGTATTCACGGTATTTTGCCTTTATTCTGGTATACTTGACCTATACTTGACCTGCCTCAGCGCTTCACCTGGTGGGGCTCCAGGACTGCTGTGATTGTGACAAGTTAGGAGACAACTTCTGGGAAAATAGCTCTCGGCCTGGCTACTGACAGCTGCGGGCTCCGGGTGCCATTTGTTTCAGGTCCAGAAGCCTGTGAGGAAAATCCTACCCATCATCCTCCATTTTACACATCTGTATAATCAGAGTGCAATTGGTGTATCCCCCACCTCTTAGTGTACTGCAACAACATAAGATCTTCACATTTTATTGAGGCTTTTTTTTAAGCTAAGGAAAGCTCAAATGGCTTCCTAGTTGTGTAGGGCCCGACATGAATCTTAATGTGATATCACGGTTAGGCAGATAATGGCCATGACAGAAGCTTACACACAATTATCGCGCTGAGCTATTTATTGTGAGATCAGTCCCACTTGTTTAGACATGTTATTTCCTCTATTTAATTGATTCACACTATTGAGGAGTCAATTGGTATAAACATGAACCTGTGGCATGGTTCTCTCTACAACTGGTTCTATAACAAATATTCTATGATAGTTAGTTCTTAAATCCGTTAACTTAAAAAACAACAGAGCAGAAAATGCTGAAAAATCCCAGCAGGTCAGGCATCCATGGAGAGAAAAATAAGAGGATAACGGGGTGAATCTTAACAGGAGTACATTTGCTTTCCCCTCCCTATTTCCCCCCCCCCCCCCCCCCCCCCGCCACCCCCCATCTCCCAATGTTAGAGAAGCCCACCAACTCTTTAGGAAAAGGACTGCCTCACAGCAATTGTATGCCAGGGGTGACTTAACCAGGTCATAGAAAATGAGACATCCAGCCCTCAGAGACTGGAGATCCCTCCCCTGAGATCTGTTGGCCAGCAGCTGAACAGTGCCAGGTCATAGTATTGGCCACTGCTGGGGATACAAGTAGTCCTGAGCAGAAGATCCAGGGGTGCTGGAGTTCAAGGAAAGTCCAAGGAGGGATCAGAGACTCGAGTGAGGGGACATGGGATTGGGGGAGCAGGCTTTTGGAGGCCAGGGGGGGAGGCACAAAGGGTGGGGGGGAGATTATGATTTTGGAGATGGTTGCCCCCCTCCCCCCAATGGTCACAGGCAATTCCTCAGAGAAGATATCTCCCTTTTCCTTTACGCCTTTTACCCCAAGATACAACACTAGTGGTCTGGCCTCCTTTGTTCTGCCTTCCCCAGCTGCAGGTGTTACTGTGGCAGAGGCAGAATAAGGCCTTGAACTGATATAAACTGGCCGCTTAAGGGCCTCAAGAAGCTTATGAACGAGCAGACTGGCTGATTTCTTAACCATGCATCCTAATACGGGTGTCAGCTCGGGGGGTGGAGGGAAGGCAGTGGGCTAGCCGCCTGTTTCATTTTATGTGCCCACCCTAGCTGCAAATACACTGGTGGGAGTGTCTAAAATACCCCTCAATGTTTCAGGTAGTGACCTTTAATCAATTTTGTTATGCACTTAATAGGTTTCTGTTGATCTGTATAATTTCTATTTGCCAATTATGCTGAATCATCTGGATGTTACTGCACCATTGGCATCTCTGGCCAACTACTATAAACAAAGCTGCAACTTGGCATTCTTTGGAAGCAAAATTTCCTCAAAACAGTGGATCTGTTTAGCTGTGGTTCAGCTGTCATAAAAATAATTGATTATTTAAAAGAAATACCTTGATGAAATATGTTTTTGATAATACCTAGATGTATTTCATGTTCTGCTTGATGTACATTGCTGTTGGCAAAGTGAGTGATTACATCTTTATTAAAGCCCATGGCCTTTGTCATGGAGTGTTTTTGTCTTATCAACATTTCATTATAGGAACAGTTTCACTTCATTAGGATTCATTGGGAACATTTTTAAGTATAGACAAATTCTTTATAATAGGATTTCAGTATATAGTGGAATACAGCCCCCACCACTTACACTGTCATCTACATCAGACAAATGGGGATAACTATTCATCATTGCCATAGGTGTCAGCTACAAAAATGCCACTTGAACTGCATGTAGTGGATAGCTTATTTTGGGTGGTTCAAGAAGCTGTTTGCAGTGCCACTAAATCCTCACTCCATCTGAGCCCAAACAAGTGACATTAATTGTATATTGAGAAGCAGCATCTTTGTCCAATAAATTCTTACTGACCAACATATAAGGGTTCTTGAAAGACAATTACAATTGAAACAGGAGGTTATTGGAAGTATGCCAAGTCAGGTTACTGTTTGCTCCAGTTTCTGATTGCCCCCGTCAATCTAACTTCCTCTTAAATGGTTTCAGGGCTCTGATGTCAGCAAAGTTGTCAGATTCATTGGTGTACTGACTGTTGGAATAAATTGTTTTTTGGAAAAGCTAGGATAAGCAATGACATTTGCTCTTATGCTTTGCAGTTATTAGTGAGTCCGATGGATTTACCGTTCATCGTGCATTGCCAGCAAAGATCGCATGATATGAGCATGTCCGATATATGTGGTGGCCAATGTACTGTTAAATGGTGGGTATGTGGATTATAGAGCACCAACAAACTGTGGACTCAGCAGAGTGTAATGGTCATGGTCTTTTTGCTGTTGCTCATATGACAGATGATAAATGTAATTTGGAATTAATTTCTGTGAATCCCAATTCTGAATAGAAGAAGGAATGAATTGAGGACCGCATGGCAAGAATTTGTGATAGCCGGGGCCTGTGGGGGAGGATTTGGGCGGCACAGTGGCATCGTGGTTAGCATTGCTGCCTCACAGTGGGACAAGGTTCAATTCCGGCCTCTGGTCACTGTGTGGAGTTTGCATATTCACCCCGGGTGCTCCGGTTTTCTCTCACAGTCCAAAGATATGCGGGTTAGGTTGATTGGCCATACTAAATTGACCCTAGTGTCAGGGGATTAACAGGTTAAATATGTGGGGTTATGGGAATAGGATCTGGGTGGTATTGTGATCGGTGCAGACTTGCTGGGCCGAATGGCCTCCTTCTGTACTGTAGGGATTCTATTCTATGGATTTTTCCCATCTTTTGGTGACAGGCTGGGAGGTGGGAAGTCTGCCAAAATAGCGTAGGGAGGCAGCAGTGGGAAAATTGGCAGATGGGCCATCTACTAGCAGTCCAATTGAGTCCAATTGAGCCATGCAAGTCTCTAATTAAGGGATTCTTACTGCCTCCACTGATAGTTTGCTGCTTGACTCCAGACCCCACTCCATTGTCTTGAAGGGTGCTCAGCCATCAATGTACCTTCATCCTGCTGGTGCAGCCCCAGCAATGGCTGCTGCTGGTGATGGTGGGGCTGAGCTACCAGCCCTCTGAGTGGGCCAGAAGCACTTGTGGGTGGGCTGCCATTCTCAATAGGGTTTGCAATCTGGACAGTTACTTCTTAATTAGTCACCACCAGGAATATGCCTCCTTGGGTGCCACTGTGGTCACTGTTGGATTGGACAGGGTAGATGCAAGAAGGATGTTCCCGATGGTGGGGCTGTCCAGAACCTGGGGTCACATTCTGAGGATACAGAATAGACCATTTAGGCCAGAGACGAGGAGAAATTCCTTCACCCAGTGAGTGGTCAGCCTATAGAATTCGCTACTACAGAAAGTAGTAAAAGCCAAAAATTTGAATGTTTTCAAGAAGCAGTTAGATATAGCACTTGAGGTGAAAATAATCAAAGGATGTGGGGGAAAAGGCAGGGATCAAGCCTTCGAGTTGGATGATCAGCCATGATCAAAATTAATGATGGGCTGAATGGCCTCCGCATGCCCCTATTTTCTATGTTTCAATGTTAAATGGGCTTGCCTCCCACTTTTGGCCCCTGTGTCAGGACTTCAGTCATCAAATTCAGCTTTTCATCAAATCATAGAATCCCTACGGTGCAGAAGGAGACCATTTGGCCCATTGAGTCTGTACTGAGTCTCCAAAAGAACATTTTTACCCTGGCCCAACCTGCTGCTCTATCCTTCAGCATTTATCAAGTGTAATCCACCTAACCTACACATATTGGGACACTAAGGAGCAATTTACCATGGTCACTCCACCTAACCTGCACATCTTTGGACTGTGGAAGCAAACCAGAGCACCCGGAGGCAACCCATGCAGACACGGAGAGAACATACAAACTCCACACAGACAGTCACCCAAGGCTGGAATCAAACCCGGGTGCCTGGTGCTGTGAGGCAGCAATGCTAACCAGTGCACCCCTGTTCTGCCCATATCATTATGATGATCCAACCATGTTGTCTATGAAACTATTTGGGTCCAGATTAAGACAAGTTGGGACCCCGTGTGCAATTTTTGGCATTATGGTTAAACTGGGGCATCATATTAGGTTAGACTATGGGTGTTAACTGTTGTTCTGAGCTGCTGCTTGATTGATGAAACTGAACTGGACAAACCATATCGATACTGTGGTTAATAGGCTAATTCTTTTTCAAGATGTTTTTATTGGAAGTTTTCTGTTTCACATTCACCACAATACACAACAAATTCCTAGTATGGCACAGTGTAATTATTATTCCACATAAAACCATACAAATTATTCAAATTATCAATCATTGCAATCATTGTAGTTGGTGTTTCCTCTCATATGAATAAAGAAAGATACAGAAAGGGCAGGAAATCTCTGGACAACAGGGTAACATCATGAGCACGTGACCCCATGGTACATGCCCTCCTCCACAGGATAACAGAGACACAATATACTACACAATATATGGGTTTCCTCATGAGGTAATATATAATGAACTGGGGCCTAACTCAACATCCCAGGACTTCTAATCAATGAAAGGATAACCCAGAAAAAGAGGAACCTCAGCATACCTCCATCGGTAAAAGATGTGGCCTGGCAAAGTGCATTCCCATGTACAGGAACCAAGGCTCACAACATTACAAACCTCTCTCCTCTCCAGCCATATCAAAGGTACAAATCAGGCTCCCCATCGTTGAAGAATTTAAAGCCTATTCCACCAAGGAAACCCCACTAATGAGAAGAAGAATCATCAGGACACTCACCAATAGGGTTTTTCAGAGAGAGATATGCCCTTTCTCCTCCCAACAAGATAAGGGAAACCCTCTAAGATTAATTCTACCAAATCAGAAAGAGAAAAGCTGGAAAACCTCAGCAGTTCTTACAACATCTGTGGAGGGAAAATAGAGCCAATGCTTTGAGTCAGGATGCCCCTTCATCAAAGCTGAAAATAATGACCCTATAGAGAGACATTTGCCTTGTCAGGATAAATTTATAGAATCCCTACAGTACAGAAAGAGGCCATTTGGCCCATCAAGCCTGAACCGACAACAACCCAAAGCCCTATTCCCATAATCCCACATATTTACAGTGTAAATCTCCTTGACACTAAAGGCCAATTTAGCATGACCAATTAACTAACCTGATGTGGAGATGCCGGCGTTGGACTGGGGTAAGCACAGTAAGAAGTCTCACAACACCAGGTTAAAGTCCAACAGGTTTATTTGGTAGCAAATACCATAAGCTTTCGGAGCACAGCTCCTTCGTCAGATGGGGTGGATATTTATTCTCCAACAGTGCACAGACACAGAAATGAAGTTACAGAATACTAATTAGAATGCAAATCTCCACAGCCAGCCAGGTCTTAAAGGTACAGATAATGTGGGTGGAGGGAGCATTCAACACAGGTTAAAGAGATGTGTATTGTCTCCAGACAAAACAGCTAGTGAGATTCTACAAGCCCAGGAGGCAAGCTGTGGGGGTTACTGATAATGTGACATAAATCCAACATCCCGGTTTAGGCCGTCCTCGTGTGTGCGGAACTTGGCTATCAGTTTCTGCTCAGCGACTCTGCGCTGTCGTGTGTCGTGAAGGCTGCCTTGGAGAACGCTTACCTGAAGATCCAAGGCTGAATGCCCGTGACTGCTGAAGTGGGGGAGCACTTCAGCAGTCACGGGCATTCAGCCTTGGATCTTCAGGTAAGCGTTCTCCAAGGCGGCCTTCACGACACACGACAGCGCAGAGTCGCTGAGCAGAAACTGATAGCCAAGTTCCGCACACACGAGGACGGCCTAAACCGGGATGTTGGATTTATGTCACATTATCAGTAACCCCCACAGCTTGCCTCCTGGGCTTGTAGAATCTCACTAGCTGTTTTGTCTGGAGACAATACACATCTCTTTAACCTGTGTTGAATGCTCCCTCCACCCACATTATCTGTACCTTTAAGACCTGGCTGGCTGTAGAGATTTGCATTCTAATTAGTATTCTGTAACTTCATTTCTGTGTCTGTGCACTGTTGGAGAATAAATATCCACCCCATCTGACGAAGGAGCTGTGCTCCGAAAGCTTATGGTATTTGCTACCAAATAAACCTGTTGGACTTTAACCTGGTGTTGTGAGACTTCTTACTGGAATTAACTAACCTGCACATCTTTGGAGTGTGGAGGAAACCAGAGCACCCAGAGGAAACCCACACAGACATGGGGAGAACGTGCAAACTCCACACAGAGAGTCACCCAAGGTTGGAATTGACCCTGGAGCTGTGAGATAGCAGTGCTAACCACTGTGCCATCGTGCCACCCCAAATATATCAAACACTGTCCAAACAAAAGGTCAAACTCAAAATTGCAGTGGAGAAAATGCTTCAATTTCATAGACGTCAAATGCTTTGTTTCACCTGCTCAGTCAGAAATAGAAAAATGACTCTGTGTTAATTAGTCTTTTGCACAATATTTTTGTATTAATGTCGTAATTTTTGTTATAAAAAAAGGACAAAGCTAATCCAAGTAATTACAGCCAATCAGCTTAATATTGATTAGAATCTTTAAAATAAGGATAAAATAGGTTCATTTCATGCAAAGCAGAGGGATTTAGGGCTATGGCTTCATGGAACATTAAAGACAGAACCTCAGGTTGATAAGGCTATAAATAAAGCTAATGGAATTATAGGTTTTATCACCAGAGATATGGGAGGTAATGATGAACATATATAAAACTTCAGTAAGAGCTGAATTAGTGTACCGTGTACAGTATTTAGCTCTATAGCGAAGAAAGTCAAGAGAGAATACAGTGCAGATGCTGCCTGGTCTGGAAAATACAAAGTAGAAAGAGTTGATGAAGTGCCTGCTAGAATAACAGATTTACAGGGCAATATGATTGTAATATAAGGACTCAAAATTATGAAAGAATGGAACATCGTAAATTGAAATATAGTCCTTCCAATATTTGAGGAGATTATAATAAGGGCCATGGATATAAAATATTACAACTTCAGAATAAGGACAGGTAAAAACTTAATCGTACAGAGAGTAATGAAACTAAAATTAATTACTTGGATTAGTTGCTGATGCTGAAATTATGCCAACATTAAAGATTAGTTTGGATAGGTGGAAAAAAATCAAAAAAAGGTTGAAGGAATATGGATACTTGCCAGAAGTATTTATTCTCATGTCGGGCACTTACTAGCATGGATAAGTACGGCCAAGTGGCCTGTTCCTGTCTTATTGCTTCTGTGCATTTCTGTGCACTGCTGGCTGTTCTGTGACCATGCCTGGTTAAGGAAAATTATGTAAGATTGCTATCTAATTTAATTCTCAACCTCTAACCTGTTCTTGTAGTCACAGTATTGATATGGTTTGCCCAATTCAGTTTCATCAATCAAGGAACAGCTTAGAACAATGGTTCAGTACAGATAAATGCCTGGCCACAATCAACACCATTTCAACTGGGCCTCCTGACCTTCTGTGCCAGTGCCTACAAGATTAATTCATCTCTCTTTGTGTGCATCTTAAAATGGAAGTCATCAGTGTTGGAGAAGTGAATTATCCAGCATCAGTTTTCAACCTGTCAACCCAACCCTGAGACAATACACCATTGGACTCTGATTCTGGACTCACGTGAATCAGTAAAATTATCTTTTTTGTGGTCTTTGCCCTATATCTCCTTTTCTTGATCCCTCTGTTACTGTATGAATGTACTAGGAACTATGTAGTGATAACTCTCCTTCTGCATTTGAGTGTGTACAGATCAATTAATCCTCTGATTTTACACTATCTCGAGTTTGCTCTGGGGTTTTTAATCAAAATTGGAGTACACCAAAACAGAGGGGTTGGGGAAAATTTGCCACCAATTACAAAGGGGAAATCAAAAACAAAACACCTTTGTTTATTGATGGGTAGTGGGAGGAGAAATCAGGATTGTTTAAATTAATCCCCCTCCTGTCCAGAATACCTTCACTGGTTGGAGTTGTATCGAATAGAAAATAAGAGGAGGAATTCTCGCGTCCCGCCCGCCACAGGAATCGTAGCGGGCGGGGGGGGTGTGGGGGGGACGGTGGGAGGGGGGTGTGGGGGAGGGGGAGGGAGGCGGAGCGGGCCATTGATGTCGGGAGGGATTTTCCGGTTTTGGGGTGAGTGCGGCCAGAGAATCCCACCCATGATAGTTGTGATTATTGGAGGTTAATAATCTCAGCTCCAGGACATCATTGCAGAACTTCCTCAGGGTAGTGTCCTCGTCTCAATCATCCTCAGCTGCTTCAATGACAATCCCCTCAACATCAGGTCAGAAGTGGAGGTGTTTGCATAAAAGTTGAGGGCCATGGTGTTATAATTCAGGTCAGAAACTCCAAAGCATTTTATGAGCATTAATTTTATTGTGTTAAACCTATGGAAAAGGTTTTTGTCTATAGGAAGTTTTTGTGTAATTGGAACATTTTTGATATATCTGTTAAGAGATATACATTATCTTGGCTGTTTTGTTTTTATTTGTAGTTGATAAAAGTTATTGATAATTTTCTTTTCATCCATTTTAACTGTATTCTGAAATAAACTTTCTTTGATAAAAGCTCTCTAGTAGGTCATTTGAATCATACCTGAAGTGAAAAATCTCATGATTATCCTAGCCAAATTCAAAGTGCAAAACTTATGATCCAGGCGGGCTTCATAAAATGCTTTGGAGTTTCTGACCTGAATTATAACACCATGGCCCTCAACTTTTATGCAGTTGTGTCCTTCCAAGACTCTGCTGCAGACTTCCATTTCAACTGTAATAAAACAGGGAGCTGAGCAACCTTCAGTGTTGTGCCCTTTCCAATGATGAAAATTATTTTGCAGCCCAGTCTGAACTGCCGGTCTGCACATAATAACACTACTGGCACTAACCCATAGTACTCCACTGGCTGTCATATGTGATCCATAATTATAAGCACACAAAATATAGACGTGGGGAATCAGCAGCAAGAGACTTGTATACCACCATAACATTTAACCTCATGGCCCAGCATAACTCCCACTCTACCAAGACCATCAAGTCGGGGAATCAGCTTGATTCAATGACGAGTGCAGGAGGACATGCCAGGAGCAGCATCAGGCATACCTAAACATGAGATGTTTAGGTATGCGAGGTGGAACTGAGTCCTTTTGTTGAATGCTGCAGTTCTCTTGAGGCACACACAGACAGACTTGGAGTCAGAATAGCTTCCCAGAACACCAGGGAGAGACTCGGGTCAAGCCACCAACAGCAGATTCTCGAAGGCAAGAAGCCTTGCTTTCAGCTAACCAGCAGAATTTCCAATACCAGGGAGAGAAAAATACTTCTTTTCAGCTTGATGTCCCTTCTAAACTAAAATTGCTGCCAGCCAAAACTGAAAATGAAACCTTAAATTCACTAGGAGGGAAAAAAGAAGTCTAAAAGATGTGACCTTCCTCTTAACAATGCAGGGTCATAAAAGATCCCAGAGTAAAAATAAACCACCCCCGTTTAAGTAGCAATAAAAGGACTTCTACAGACAACTCGGCAACAATGAGAGCTGAGAGCTGCAGAGACCATGATTTTTAAAAAAAATTTCTTAAAGGTAATCTAACGTCACAATGATGACTTTAACTGCTATTGGAAGGGTGTATACCCCAATTCTTTGAGACATGAGGTCTGACTCCAATATGGCACAGATTTATCTGACCATATCCTGAGACAGCCTATGCCTTTGCCAACACTGCCTCTCAGACATGTCCAGGAAGCTGAAACTGTTCCTGTACACCCATTGCTCAGGGGAACATCTAACCTTCCTCTGTCTTGCTGGTCCGTCTGTGGGCTCTGCCATCTCATGCCTGGGTATCCTGGCTCTAGCTGTACACTGCTGCTGGTGCCTTTCCTCCATATGGTGCATGTGTGAAGGTCCTGCGCCCATTTCGGCAAACTTCCTTTGTGGAAAACACATTTCCTAGTCCAGTGAGACTGACAGTATGTAATGCTGCCCACCTGGCTGATGAAGCAAGAAGTGATGAGGAAGAGCTCATATGATGTATCTTTTGTCTTTTATAGACACCCTGCCTCTTCTTCCTTGAGGTCAGACACCAGCCTCTATCTCAGAAGGAAGTTCAGCTTTGCAGTTGATGCTTCAGTCAGTTCCGTGTAAAACTCAGAGTTAAACATTTTTCCAGATATTCCGTTCCCTGACTTGTTTGTGTGTAAATGACTGAAGTTGCAAAAGAGTTTAGCTACGTAGTCGCCCTGGGAATATTCAAGAAAGTGAGTTTGGAATTAATATATGAACAGAAGCTACTGGGGCTTATTTTCCATTGTGTATTAGTTTTCATAAAATGGATAAGTATTTACATATATGGTGAAAACGCATCATTAGACGATTTCTTGTGCCAGTATACTGAGTAATGCTTTAATTTAAAAACATGGGCTCCAGAAATTAATATAGAGCAGCAAGGATTTTTGCTTATTATGGCTTCACTGAAAGCCAGTTCTGAGAAATGTAAGCAGAAAAATAGAAGCAGGTCCAGGTCAGACTTGGCATTAGTTAGTTTAATGATTCGAATGATTTCCAAGTATTGTTGGTGATTTCAGAGAAAGTGGTTTAAAAAATTAAATCAACGTAGTTAATCAGCAGCAACCTTTTGCAAAACTAAACACTTAATATAAACATATAAAATTTCAGTAGTTCGCTAAAGTAGCTGTTCTTCCAAATGTCAAAAATGCACATAAGCTCAAATACCATAGAAGTGAAATTACATGTATTTGTGCTGCCCTATTGTTATTTAATAATGTGCACTTTTCATAATTATTTTCTTTATATAAAAGTAAAACACCGGTCATAGACTCATAGAGGTTTACAGCATGGAAACAGGCCCTTCGACCCAACTTGTCCATGCCGCCCTTTTTTTTTAAACCCCTAAGCTAATCCCAATTGCCCGCATTTGGCCTATATCCCTCTATACCCATCTTACCCATGTAACTATCTAAATGCTTTTTAAAAGACAAAATTATATCCGTCTCTACTACTATCTCTGGCAGCTTGTTCCAGATACTCACCACCCTCTGTGTGAAATAATTGCCCCTCTGGACACTTTTATATCTCTTCCCTCTCACCTTAAACCTATGCCCTCTAGTTTTAGACTCCCCTACCTTTGGGGAAAGATATTGACTATCTAGCTGATCTGTGCCCCTCATTATTTTATAGACCTCAGCCTGCTACGCTCCAGAGAAAAAAGTCCCAGTCTATCCAGCCTCTCCTTATAACTCAAACCATCAAGTCCCGGTAGCATCCTAGTAAATCTTTTCTGCACTCTTTCTAGTTTAATAATATCCTTTCTATAATAGGGTGACCAGAACTGTACACAGTATTCCAAGTGTGACCTTACCAATGTCTTGTCATTTGTTATATATTGTGCATAACTGATTATTTTTAATGACATAGCTCAGGTGCTGAATCCATGTGTAGGATTTAACTTATGGGTTGTATTTTAAGGGTTGAGGGAGGCGGAAGCGAGGGGCTGACTGCAACTCCCCAACTCCCACCCAGAAAGGGAAATTAGCCGGAAGCTAACACACACCGAGGAAGTCTGGCCCATAGCCATAAAACACCGTGGACAGGCTGAATTATTTAACAGTGGGGTTTCAGTCTTCAGTAGGAGGAAGTCCTGCCCTCAGGAGCTGCCAGTCAATCTGATTGGTGACAGCTCCACCAGTCCTGGCAGTGTCAGTTCTCAGTAGTGGGCTCTGTATGACGTGCCCGTGTCTGGGCACACTGATAGCCACAAGATTCCAGGAGGAGTAAGGGGCAGACAACAGCCACATTCTTTCTGTCCCTTAGAGCCATGCTAAGTGCACTGAAAGGCCTTTACAACAAGTAACATTGAGTTCAGCATTCAGACTTGGCCCTTCAATCCTCATTATTCACGAGATCACAGCTTTTGGAAAGGTCAACGGTAAACTCTATACCTGTGAGCTCTGGGAAGTGAAAATCGGCACACAGTGCAAAGGACTTGATGCAGCCATCGTCACTTCAGATTTTTTTTAGGTTTAAAGTTTGTTTATTAGTATCACAAATAGGCTTACATTAATACTTCAATGAAGTTACTGTGAAAATCCCCTACTCGCCACACTCCGGCACCTGTTCGGGTACACTGAGGGAGAATTTAGCATGACCAATGCACCTAACCAACATATCTTTCGGACTGTAGGAGGAAACCGGAGCACCCGGAGGAAACACACGTAGACACGGGGAGAATGTGCAGACTCTGCACAGACAGTGACCCAAGCCGGGAGTCGAACCCGGGTCCCTGGCACTACAAGGCAGCAGTGCTAACCACTGTGCTACTTTAATGAGAAACCTTTCCTGGACACAGATGTGCGCATGGTTGGGGAGACCATCATGGCTGCAGGTCTCGTGCTTTGGAACTATCAATGAAGAATCCACCTCATTTTGAGAAACAATCACAGCTAACCCTCCAAGGCTATTCAGAACACCTAACTTCATGTTGTCTTGTAAGGGGTAGAGGTTAATAATGTATTTAGCAAATACTTCCAGTAAAGAGTTTGACACATCTCCCTGACGTAACACAAGAGTCCAGTAACTATCATGACTCAGCTACACCTCACATGAATGTAAGGCTCACAAATGGAGGTGATCATGGAGTGGGAACTTGGGTCACCCTCCAATTAGAGACCATATAGATTCCCACAGGAGTTATTTTTATCTTTGCCTGCCAGCTCGATGGCATCCCCTTCAAACTGGGATCGTTTCTAGATGTCTGCCATCCCTCCTCCCATCTGGGATATCACCCTGCAATTGTGGGTGAGTTTGGCCTTTATGATGATAAATGGAATTAAGTGTGATGGGAAGAGATGGAAGAGAAGTTGGGAAGCACGTGTACCTGCTGTGTGTGCTGAGCCCATCCAATAATGGTTGAGAATAGAGTTTGTGCAGCATGATAGATGAAATGCTGGTGATGTTAAAGCGTCTGTGAGACAGTCAGTAGTGATGTTTCCCTGTTAATATTGTATGAGATCCATGAGCAGTGGAACTCTTTGAGTGTGTGATGCCATTATGAGAATGTGAGATTGGAGTGAGCTGAGGTTTGATTTACCTTGGCGGAGTGGATGAGATCATTCACCCTCTTCCTGCAGTGGATGGCATTTCTCAGGTGAGGGCTCCACATGCTGACTTCCATTGCAACCACCTCCTCGGCTGGCAAGGTGAGGCTGGTGGCCTCCTAGAGCCATCCCAGGGGAAAAGGGTGTCCCAGTGCCGGTGAACTCCATGGATGAGGAGCTTACAGCAATAGTTTCCTGCATGTTATGAGTAATGTGTGTGTTCAGGTAGCATTTAAATATGGCGCCCAGATCTTTGACCCTATTACGTAGCAGTAGGGCCAGTGGATCACTTCCTGCTTCACCATGTGATTCAGAGAGCTACTCGTTGATGCATAATTAATGAGCTTCCAAGTGTGAAATCTGGCACTATTTTCCAAATGATACCCAACGGGAAACATGCTGTCAAACCCACCCATTAGCATATTAGGATCTTGAATTTCAGATTCTACTGCATAACACAAGTTGTTATTTTTGCCTGATGTTTAAATTTTTGTTAAAATCCTTGCCCCCACTATGGTGGTCGATATTATCATGTTGTTTTAATTTAAATATAATAGAATAGTATGTTTTACTGAATGACTAATGACCCCTCAATACTATAAAGAGAAATGACAACACATTTTTATAGGTAGGTTTCATGCGCCCTGGTTATGGGTTGAACTTATGGCTAGGAATCAATCTGAGCACAGATATTTTGTGAAGCGATTTTCTTTCTTTGGCATTTCCAATTTCCACAAAATAACTCTTACCATGAGAGGAGAAATCTCCCCTCAGCACATTATTCTTACTGATGATCTTGCTAAATTAATTTGAAGCAATGACTAAATAAGTATAATCCAGAAAGATTTTTTTCTATTGGTTTGGAATATGGAATTGTATATTCATCAGAAATTCTTTGGAAATTGGATTTGAAATAGAAAGGAAAACATTGTTTTAATTGCAGTATTTCAGTTTTTTGTCATGTGTTCAATTATTTTCAAGTCACTTCTGACAGTTAAATGTTAAAAGCTATACAAATCTACAATCAAAGGCTGTTAAACCATTAAATATGATGTAACACTGTTATTCAATTTTCTGATGGGAATGCAGTGTAAGTATCTTAATTGAAGTTCAGACAGTGAAAAGAAAATGGGAACTTCAGAATAAGACTTAGACAATTTGTATTCATTTATATAGCAACTGATAAATGCTTTTAGTATATATCATTTCCAAATGTCTAAAGTGTGGAAATAGCCATTTGATCAGGACGAGAATTATTAATGCACTCACATAAGTGTAAAGCTAAGTGTTCATAGAGACTTGAATCAAACCTAATTTGTGATCAAAAAGGTGCCATCATGCAAATAGCATCAAAGTGATATGCGTTTAAATGGCATGATTACAAGCAATCCTTTCAGATTGTTCTCCTGTCATAGAGCCATATCAGTGAGAAATGCACTTTGGGAATCTGTCCCCCATGATTTTCTTTGGAAGTTCTGTACTGCAAAATGAAATATGTAAACTAAAATGTAAATGAGCTAAAAGGAGCAACTTCCCTGAGAGTTTACCACCTGAGCCACCTGCATCTAATCATTTCTGATGTCTGGACCTTAAGGGCCTTATGCCCCACTGAACCATCGTGTCTCTCCTGCTGTCCACCTCTACCAATGAAGCCTCCAGTCCCACATTGCTGATCTTGGAATTCTTTATTCCATTTTTCCCACTAGTGGGTTCAATGGTGGCCAGGCAGAGAATTTGGTAGGGGTCCAAAAGCCAATTTTTTGCCAGTGTGAATTTCCAGTGGGATCTTCCACTGGTGCCCACCATGGCAGATCGGGAAACCCACTAGTTGCCAGTGTGAAACTGATTTGTATCCTGCAAGAACACATCTGGAACAATATATAAGCATAAGTTGAGGCTTATGCTTATAAAAATCATGGGGGATTTTAATCTACATATCAATTGATCAAACCAGGTCGGTCAAGGCAGCCTTGAGGAGGAGTTCATAGAATGTATCCGCGATAGCTTCCTTGAACAGTATGTAATGGAACCGACAAGGGAGCAAGCTATCCTAGATCTGAGATGAGACGGGAATAATTAATGATCTTGCAGTTAGGGATCCTCTTGAAGAAGTTCTATGTTTCTATGGCCTGAAAGGTAGGGATATGTTCGGCACAACTTGTGGGGCTGAAGGGCCTGTTTTGTGCTGTAGTTTTTCTGTTTCTAAGTGATCACAGTATGGTTGAATTTAAAATACAGATGGAGCGTGAGAAGGTAAAATCCAATACCAGTGTCTTGCGCTTAAACAAAGGAGACTATAAAGGGATGAGGGAGGAGTTGACTAAGGTAGACAGGGAGCAAAAACGTTATGGTGGGACAATTGAGGAACAGTGGAGGACTTTCAAAACGATCTTTCACAGTGCTCAGCAAAAGTATATACCAGTGATAAGGAAGGACTGTAGAAAAAGAGATAATCAGCTATGGATATCTAAGGAAATAAAGGAGGGTATCAAATTGAAAGAAAATGCATACAAAGTGGCAAAGATTAGTGGGAACCTAGAGGATTGGGAAATCTTTAAAGGTCAGCAGAAAGCCACGAAAAAAGCTATAAAGAAAAGTAAGATGGATTATGAGAGTAAACTAGCTCAGAATATAAAAACAGATAGCAAAAGTTTCTACAAATATATAAAATGAAAAAGAGTGGCGAAAGTAAACATTGGTCCTTTAGAGGATGAGAAGGGGGATGTAATAACTGGAAATGAGAAAATGGCTGAGACATTGAACAGGTATTTTGTACCAGTCTTCACAGTGGACGACACAAATAACATGCCAAAAATTGATGGCAGGAAGGCAATGGCAGGTGAGAGCCTAGAAACTATCATTATCACGAAAGAGAACTTGGGAAAGTTAATGGGGCTAAAGGTTGACAAGTCTCCTGGTCCTGATGGAATACATCCCAGGGTACTAAAAGAGATGGCAGGAGAAATAGCAAATGCATCAGTGGTAATTTACCAAAATTCGCTGGACTCTGGGGTGCTTCCCACAGATTGGAAAACAGCAAATGTGACGCCACTGTTTAAAAAAGGAGGTAGACAAAAGGCAGGTAACTATAAGCCGGTTAGCTTAACTTCTGTAATAGGGAAAATGCTTGAATCTATCATCAAGGAAGAAATGGCAAGACATCTGGATATAAATTGTCCCATTGGTAAGACGCAACATGGGTTCATGAAGGGCAGGTCATGTTTGATTAATTTGGTGGAATTCTTTGAGAACATTGCATGTGCAGTGGACAATGGGGAACCTGTGGATGTGGTGTATCTGGATTTCCAGGAGGCATTTGACAAGTTGCCGCACCAAAGACTGCTACATAAGATAAATGTGCACAGTGTTACGGGTAATGTATTAGCATGGATAGAGGATTGGTTAACTAACAGAAAGCAAAGAGTGGGGGTAAATGGGTTGGCAATTAGTGACTAGTGGTGTGCCTCAGGGATCAGTGTTGGGACCGCAATTGTTTACAATTTACATAGATGATTTGGAGTTGGGGACCAAGTGTAGTGTGTCAAAATTCGCAGATGACACTAAGATGGGTGGAAGAGCAAAGTGTGCAGAGGACACTGAAAGTCTGCAAAGGGATATAGATAATCTAAGTGAGTGGGCGAGAGTCTGGCAGATGGAGTACAATGTTGATAAATGTGAGGTCATCCATTTTGGTAGGAATAACAGCAAAATGGACTATTATTTAAATGGTAAAAAATTGCAGCATGCTGCTTTGCAGAGGGACCTGGGTGTCCTTGTGCAGGAATCTCAAGGAGTTGGTTTGCAGGTGCAGCAGGTAATTAAGAAGGCAACTGGAATTTTGTCCTTCATTGTTAGAGGGATGGAGTTTAAAAACAGCGAGATTATGTTGCAGCTGTAGAAGGTGCTGGTGAGGCCACACCTGGAATACTGTGTACAGTTTTGGTCTCCTTACTTGAGAAAGGATATATTGGCAATGGAGAGGGTGCAGAGGAGATACACTAGGTTGATTCCAGAGTTGAGAAGGTTGGCTTATGAGGAGAGACTGAGTAGACTAGGCCTATACTCATTGGAATTCAGAGGAATGAGGGGAGATCTTATAGAAACATATAAGATTATGAAGAGAATAGATAAGATAGAAGCAGGGAAGTCATTTCCACTGGCAGGAGAAACTAGAACAAGGGGGCGAAGCCTCAAAATAAGGGGAAGCAGATTTAGGACTGAGTTGAGGAGGAACTTCTTCACACAAAGGGTTGTGAATCTGTGAAATTCCCTGCCCAGTTGAGGCTACCTCATTGAATGTTTTTAAGGCAAGGATAGATAAATTTTTGAACAGTAAAGGAATTCAGGGTTATGGTGAGTGGGCGGGTAAGTGGAGCTGAGTCCACAAAAAGATCAGCCATGATCTTATTGAATGGCGGACAGACTTGAGGGGCCAGACGGCCTACTCCTGCTCCTAGTTCTTATGTTCTTATGTTCTTACCTGAAGAATGCCTGGAGCTGCCTCTGGAGTTCGGGATGGAGGCCACCAGCAACCCTGGACCCGGATCACTGCAATAGTGAATGGATCTTCCAGATTTAGTGTCATCAAGGAGTCAATCTTTAGACTCAGAGTGTTCCTGGAGATCCATTTTCTTTCTTTGAGATTCAACTTCTTTCTTCAATGGTGGGTTAGTGATGTTGGGCATTTTTTCAATATAGCACCAGATATGATGATGGGCCACATGCCATCATGCCCACCCCACCACGGAATATGGCACTAAATCCTCGGTTTAGTGAGGTCAGGGCTGGAAGATATGTATGGTTTCCTGCCGGCCACTATAGTAGGAAACAAATTCCGTTTCCTCCTCCGCCATGGGATTTAATCCCAAATAGGAGAATTCTGCCCATAATCTTAGAAACCCTACAGCACAGAAAGAGGCCATTCGGCCCATCGAGTCTGCACCGACCACAATCCCACCCAGGCCCTACCCTCATATCCCTACATATTTACCCACTAATCCCTCTAACCTACGCATCCCAGGACACTAAGGGCAATTTTAGCATGGCCAATCAACCTAACCCGCACATCTTTGGACTGTGGGAGGAAACCGGAGCACCCGGAGAAAACCCACGCAGACACGAGGAGAATGTGCAAACTCCACACAGACAGTGGCCCAAGCCGGGAATCGAACCCAGGTCCCTGGAGCTGTGAAGCAACAGTGCTAACCACTGTGCTACCGTGCCGCCCAATAATGTCTCTCCTTCTGCTCACCTCTACGAATAAGGCTTCCAACCCCTCATCAGGGATGTTGGAATCTTTTATCTGCCGTAGTGTTCCACTTTCCTTGTTTAGATCTATAGCAATGGTTTCAGCAACCTTCTATAGTTCAGCACAGCTTAAATAGGCACAGACTGCCTTTAAAGAAGAGAAGGATGGCTGCAGCATGTGCTGTTAGCACACCTGGCTGATCCCCTGCTGAGTACAGAGGCAGGTGACAGTATAGGAGGTTCTCAGCTGTCTATTACAACCAGAAAAGACACGGCTAGAATAAACTTTATGTGCTGCCTCAATGCTCAATGGGCATAAATTGCCACCCCAATGTCCACAAAACAGAGAAAATTAATTTTTAGCCCTCTGAATCTCTAGCTAGCTGTCCATGGAGTAGGATTGCAAATTTGATCATGTACGTAAGCAGCAATCACTTTTTTCCCCCCCAGTGGGGAGAAATTTATGCTGTCTCCTGAGGCATGAATGGAAGTGGGGAGGGCACTTAATCAATTGATGGATGCCTGTCACCTTACCGCCTCCGCCAACATTAAGTCCAGGGTGGGCGCGGGGCCCTTGATGGGACTGCAATTCCACATTTCTTATATTTTTCTTGGAGAAAGAGTAGACTGGGGCTATACTCATTGGAATTCAGAGGAATGAGGGGAGATCTTAGAAAAACATATAAGATTATGAAGTGAATAGATAAGATAGAAGCATGGAAGTTGTTTCTGGGAGAAACTAGAACTAGGGGGCATAGCCTCAAAATAAGGGGAAGCAGATTTAGGACTGAGTTGAGGAGGAACTTCTTCACACAAAGGGTTGTGAATCTGTGGAATTCCCTGCCCAATGAAGCAGTTGAGGCTACCTCATTGAATGTTTTTAAGGCAAGGATAGATAAATTTTTGAACAGTAAAGGAATTCAGGGTTATGGTGAGAGGGCGGGTAAGTGGAGCTGAGTCCACAAAAAGATCAGCCATGATCTTATTGAATGGCGGAGCAGGCTCGAGGGGCCAGATGGCCTACTCCTGCTCCTAGTTCTTATGTTCTTACCTGAAGAATGCCTGGAGCTTATATTTAACCCTGATATCCCCCCATGAGATAACTCAGTGCAGTATTGAAGAGTGTTGCATTTTTAGAATTTGGTGACTTTCGGATGAGATGTTCAAATCAAGACCCCCTCTCATCTGTTCAGGTGGATGTGCAAACCCCACGGCACAATCCAGTAAAAATCAGGGGAGCTGGCTGTGCTGTTCTAACCATCATTTACACCTCAATAAACAAATAGATTGGCCATTTAACTCATATGTTTCTTGGGGGACTTTGTTTAGTGCGTACATTCATAAAGTAATTATTTAGCTGTGAAGCACCTTAGAATTTTTCAACAAAATGAATTGTTACAGAAAAACAAGTTTTTCCTTCTTTCAGTCTTGCTTTTTTGCCCTCTCGCTACTGCCTTGCCAGTCAGTGGAAACATTCTTGTACTGTTTATTTTATCATCACCCTTCACTGTATTGAAAACCTTTAAATAGGTCACTCCATTATTTTCCCAGCTGTCCCTCTTCACAATTGTACTCTCCTGGCCTTTGGTAACATCCTAGTAAATCTATGCTGCATCTTTTCCAGCTTTTAGGTTCTTGCCTTAATACAAATAATATTCAAGTATTCATAATATTCAATTTGCAGCTAACACGATCTTGTAAATGTTCAACATTTCCTCCATGCTTTTGTTATTTGGACCGCGACACAAAAGCAAAGGATTGAATTTTCTTCCTCATGGTCTTGTACATGTGCTGTCATCTTTAATGATCTGCATATTTGTAAATGAATGTTCTTTCCCAACTTTTGCTTCTGAAATGTATTACTGCATATTTTTCTACATTGAACTGCCACCTATCCTTTCACCCTAATAGCCTATCCATGTCCTCATCATAATTTATCATTAAATGTTTCCTCAGTTCCCAAGTCCCGATCACTTGTACATGATGTGAGTACGAGCAAACCATGCAAATCTCTTTGGATCACCACATTTCATAAATTCATATAAACCACACCCATCACATTACTTTATTCTTTTCCCTCACTTTATTTCTCCAAGAAAAATGCTGTAATGGTTATTGTGGTCACATGGACATTGTGAAAATGCAGCTACGTAAGGATAATATGGAGATAATGCAGGAGCTCTCACCAGAGCACTGGTAGACATACAGCATGGAAGAGCTGCTCAGAGTACTTAATAAACCGATGTTGTTCTAAATCCTTGGTTGCCAGTCATTGGCGTCAGGAGTTAGCAGACTGGCACAGGGACGTTGCCACATTGACCCATTTGTGTTCCATGAAAACATTATGGACAACTGAGCAAATTTGAAAATGTGGCACATCTACTGCAGGACCTAAGACCATCGAGAGATTTGAATTATTTGTTTCCAAATGGAGGAGGAGAAATAGGACCCCGAGATGCTGTTAAAAAGTTTGAGAACATTTGCTTGCCAGTAAATAACATTACACGATAGGCATACATTTAATATGACCAACCAAAGATCTGATGAAACAATACAGTCCTACATTGAGACTCTCAAAATCCCAGCCAAAAATATGCATTTGGCACCCTCACTGATGAGCTCATCAGGGATCGCATTGTGTGTAGGGTGTACAGTGATCTTGTTCACAAGCAGCCTCTTTGCAAGAAAGATCTAACATTGCAATCAGCCATCAACATCTGTATGCTGAATGAGCAGTCAGAAAAAAGCAGCAAGGAAATTTTCACAGTAACTCCATTGCAGTAATGTAAGCCTACTTGTGACACTAATAAATAAACTATGTCAGGAAACAGAAGGTTTTGTAGTATAGGGCATGCTCTGCCCCAACTGTGGTGGCCACCACTCACAGGGCCCAATTTTACCATTGCGTTGTGCCCGTTTTCGGGCACGAAAACTTGATAAAGTCGGGCATGAGGAGAATAGAGCGATCCGCGCCCGCGTCCGTGCAGATTCCCACTTTACCAAGGCCTGAAAATGGTCACGATTGGAACTGCACCCAAAACGGGCGTGACGTCAATTTAAATGCATTTGCATGTATTTAAATTGACTTAATGAGCTGGATGCCCAATCTTACCTGCATTTCCCCTTTTACCATCGCGTTCACCCGTCCAGATACAATGCGAAACAGACATGCTCGGCAAAGGTCTGTTTCGGGCACTCCAGCTTCTGAAGAGGTAGGTTCAGAGCTTCCAATAGCTCTCTAACTCAGATCAGTGGTTGGGGGGGGGGGGGGCGGGGGGGGGCGGCGGGGAGGTGGAGGCGGGCCAGATCGTTCTCTGGTGGGGGGGGGGGGGGAGGAGGGAGGCCCAATCTTTCTCTGGTGTGGGGGCGGGGTGGGGGGGGGCGTGCTGTGTGGAGGAGGGAGGAGGAGGCAGGTCAAATGTATCTCTGCTGTTGGGGGGGGAGGAGGGTGGCCCGTTCATTCTCTGGTGGGGAGGGGGTGAGGGAGGGCCAGATCATTTTCTGGTGGGTGGTGGGGGGAGGGAGTGTCAAATGGTCTCTGATGGGGAGGGAGGAGGGAGGCCAGATCATTCTCTGGTGGTGGGGGGGGGGAGGGAGGGCCAGATCGCTGTCTGGTGGGGGGGAGGAGGGGAGGAGGAGGGCCAGATCGCTCTGTGGTGGGCGAGGGGAGGAGGGAGGCCCGATAATTCTCTGGTGGGAGGGGCGGGTGGGGGGGGGGGCGGAGGCAGGCGAGATGGTTCTCTGGTTGGGGGGGGGGGTGCGGAGGGAGGCCAGATGGTTCTCTGGTGCGGGGGGTGGGGGGAGGAGGGAGGGCCAGATCACTCCTGGTGGGGGGCGGGGGGAGGAGGAGGGAGATGGGCCAGATGGATCTCTGGTGGGGGGATGGGGGGGGGGGCAGGGGGGGTGTCCGCTGCCACTCTGTGAGTGATCGGTGGGGGGGAAGGGGGCAGGAGGTCACGATTGGTCTGAGTAGCGGGCTGGCGGATGGAAAAGGAAGACAGTTATGTTGTGGGGTGGGGCGATGTCTGTGGGGGCCAGGGCTCCCGGGCCGCTATGTCTGCTTTTTGCGCCCCGGGAACGATGTGACAGGGGAGCGTTTTTCAATTGTTTTTACTGCGCATGCGCAGTTGAAAGCTCTGATCGGAGCAGAAGCGTTTCGGGCACGATAAGCCCCGCCCACAGCGTGATTCAGACCCGTGATTTTTTTTCAGGCTAAGTACGTGTACGGGCTCCTGAGAACAGGTTTCCAAGTCAGATCTGAATTGCGCCCAGATTCAGCACTTAGAATCAAAATGGTAAAATCGCCCCCACAAAATAGGACTGCATCTTTGGCACTTGGTAAACGCTGCAATAAATGTGGCAACTGGAACCATTTTGCGAAATGCTGAAGATCTAAATCACTGTAGCCTCCTTATGCCACCAGCCACATTACAGCCTATTGCTTCTCCAGGATTCAGAGCATGAACAAGGTAAACTAACTGGAGCTCACTCAGAGCAACTAAACCACTGAGCCTCCAACAACACTTGTACTGTGAGTGTCAACAACATCAATGATGGGTAAGATTTTCACTACTTTGAACATTGCCTGCAGCAATGCAAAATTAAAAATGAAGGCTGACAGTGGAACAAAGTGCAACATACTGCCCAGGCAAATGCTGTGGGAAATATACCCATGTGCAGCAAAAGATCCTAATACCTGACCTCCTCTTGCGAAATAAGGAAGGGCAGGTGACAGAAGTGTTAGAGTCATAGAGGTTTACAGCATGGAATCAGGCCCTTTGGCCCAACGTGTCCATGCCATTTTTTTTTAATGACTAAGCTAGTCCCAGTTGCCCTCGTTTGGCCCATATAGCCATATAGCCATGGGCCTATATGGCCCATTTGGCTCAATAGCCATGTTACTCATGTAATGTCTAAAGGACAAAATTGTACCCGCCTCTACTAATATCTCTGGTAGTATTCCAGACACTCACCACCCTCTGTGTCAAATAATTGCCCCTCTGGACCCTTTTGCATCTCTCCCTCCTCACCTTAAACCTATGCCCCCTAGTTTTAGATTCCCCCATCTTTGGGAAAAGATATTGACTATCTTGTTGATCTATGCCCCTCATTATTTTATAGACTTCTGTAAGAATACCCCTAAGCCTCTTACGCTCCAAAGAATAAAGTCCCAGTCTATCCAACTGCTCCTTATAACTCAAACCATCAAGTCCTGGTAATATCCCAGTAAATGAGGCATCACTTTGGGACCAGTGCCATAATTCCATTAGTTTTAAGATAGCTGCGGAGAATGATAGGTCTGGCACAAAAGTTAAAATTCTAAATTGGAGCAAGGCCAATTTTGATGGTATTAGACAGGAACTTTCAAAAGTTGATTGGGGGTGTCTGTTGGCATACAAAGGGATGGCTGGTAAGTGGGAGGTTTCAAAAGTGGGACAGGTAGTATTCAGGAAGCAGGGGGGCTGCAGAAGGACTTGGACAGGTTAGGAGAGTGGGCAAAGAGGTGGCAGATGGAATCCAATGTGGAAAAGTGTAAGGTTACGCACTTTGAAAGGAGAAATGGAGGTGTGGACTATTTTCTAAATGGGAAAATGCTTAGGAAATCACAAAGAGACTTGGGAGTCATTATTCAAGATTCTCTTAAGGTTAATGTGTAGGTTCAGTCGGCAGTTAGTAAGGCAAATACAATGTTAGCATTCATGTCGAGAGGGCGAGAATACAAGAACAGGGATGTACTTCTGAGGCTGTATAAGGCTCTGGTCAGACCCCATTTGGGGTATTGTAAGCAGTTATCTAAGGAAGGATGTGCTGGCCTTGGAAAGGGTCCAGAGGCGGTTCACAAGAATGAGGACTCTGGGCTGTACTCGTTGGAGTTTAGAAGGATGAGGGGGGATCTTATTGAAACTTGGAGGACACTGTGAGGCCTGGATAGAGTGGACGTGGAGAGGATGTTTCCACTAGTAGGAAAAACTAGAACCAGATGGCACAACTTCAGGCCAAAGGGACCGTTCTTTAAAACAGAGATGACGAGGAATTTCTTCAGCCAGATAGTGATGAATCTGTGGAACTCTTTGCCGCAGAAAGCTGTGGGGGCCAGGTCATTGAGTGTATTTAAGACAGAGATAGATAGGTTCTTGATTAATAAGGGGGTCAGGGGTTATGGGGAAAAGGCAGGAGAATGGGGATGAGAAAAATATCAGCCATGATTGAATGGTGGAGCAGACTCGATGGGCCAAGTGGCCTAATTCTGCTGCTATGTCTTATGGTTTTATGGTAAGGGACTTTAACCTGGTGTTGTGAGACTTCTTTATGGTCTAACCAGGGTTCAGGGTAAGCACATTCCTTTTAGAGTGAAGGGCAAGGCTGATAGAAGCAGGGAAACCTGGATGACTCGGGATATTGAGGCCCTGGTCAAAAAGAAGAAGGAGACATATCACATGTATAGGCAGCTGGGATCAAGTGGATCCCTTGAAGAGTATAGAGATTGGCGGAATAGAGTTAAGAGAGAAATCAGGAGGGCAAAAAGGGAATATGAAATTGTTTTGGCAAATAAGGCAAAGGAGAATCCAAAGAGTTTCTACAAATACATAAAGGACATAAAAGTAACTAGGGAGAGAGTAGGGCCTCTTAAGACTTAACAAGGTCATCTATGTGCAGATCTATAAGAGATGGGTGAGACCCTAAATCAATATTTCTCATCTATATTTAATGTTGAGAAAGGCATGGATGTTAAGGAATTGGGGAAATAAATAGTGATGTCTTGAAGAGTGTGCATATTACAGAGAAGGAGGTGCTGAAAGTCTTAAAGCGCATCAAGGTAGATAAATCCCCGGAACCTGATAAAGTGTATCCCAGGATGTTGTGGGAGGCTAGGGAGGAAATTGTGGGCCCCTAGCAGAGATACTTGAATCATCAACAGCCACAGGTGAGGTGCCTGAAGATGGGAAGGTGGCAAATTTTCTGCCCCTGTTTAAGAAGGGCTTCAGGGAAAAACCTGGGAACTGCAGACGAGTGAGCTTAGCCTTCTGCAGTGGATACATTGTTCAAAGGTATTCTGAGAGACAGGATCTACAGGCACTTAGAGAGGCAAGGATTGATTAGGGACAGTCAGCATGGTTTTGTGAATGGAAAATCATGTCTCACGAATTTGATTGAGTAACCAAGAAGGTTGATGAGGGCAGTGCAGTCGACGTTGTCTACATGGACTTTAGCAAGGCCTTTGACAAGGTACCGCATGGTAGGTTGTTGCATAAGGTTAAATCTCACGGGATCCAGGGTGAGATAGCCAATTGGATACAATATTTGCTTGATGACAAAATGTGGAGATGCCGGCGTTGGACTGGGGTAAACACAGTGTGAAGATGCTGGCGTTGTCTGTATCTTTAAGACCTGATTAGCTGTAAAGATTCGCATTCTAATCAGTATTCTGTAACTTGATTTTGTGTCTCTGTATGCCCTGTTTGAGAGCAGATAACCACTCCATCTGACGAAGGAGCAGCGCTCCAAAAGCTAATGGCATTTGCTACCAAATAAACCTGTTGGACTTTAACCTGGTGTTGTTAAAACTCTTACTGTGTTGATGACAAAAGAGGGTTGTAGAGGGTTGTTTTTCAAACTGGGGCTTGTGACTAGCGGTGTGCCTCAGGGATCGGTGCTGGCTCCACTGTTATTTGTCATTTATATTAATGATTTGGATGGGAATTTAGGAGGCTTGGTTAGTAAGTTTGCAGATGACAGCAAGATTTGTGGCATAGTGGACAGTGAAGAAGGTTATCTAGCATTGCAATGGGATCTTGATGAATTGGGCCAGTGGGCCGATGAATGGCAGATGGAGTTTAATTTAGATAAATGTGAGGTGATGCATTTTGGTAGATCGAATTGGGGCAGGACCTATTCAGTTAATGGTAGGGCGTTGGGAAGAGTTATAAAACAAAGAGATCAAGAAGTACAGGTTCATAGCTCCTTGAAATTGGAGTCACAGGTGGACAGGGTGGTGAAGAAAATTTTCGACATGTTGGTTTCATTGGTCAGAACATTGAATACAGGAATTGGGACATCTTGTTGAAGTTGTACAAGACATTATTAAGACCACACTTGGAATACAGTTCTGGTCACCCTATTATAGAAAGGATATTATTGAACTAGAAGGAGTGCAGAAAAGATTTACTAGGATGCTACTAGGACTTGATGGTTTGAGTTATAAGGATAGACTGGGACTTTTTTCCCTGGAGCATTGGAGAGAGGCTTAGGGGTGACCTTATAGAGGTCTATAAAATAATGAGGGGCATAGATAAGGTCGATAGTCAACATCCTTTCCCAAAGGTAAAGCAGTCTAAAACTAGAGGGCATGGGTTTCAGGTGAGAGGGGAGCGATACAAAAGGGTCCAGAGGGGCAATTGTTTTCACTCAGAGCATGGTGAGTGCCTGAAACGAGCTGCCAGAGACAGCAGTAGAGACAGGTACAATTTTGTCTTTTAAAAAGCATTTAGACAGCGACATGGGTGAGATGGGTATAGAGGGATATGGGCCAATTGCAGGCAATTGGGACTAGCTTAGTGGTAAGAACTGGGCGGCATGGACAAGTGGGCTGAACGGTCTGTTTCCATGCTGTGAACTTCTATGACTCTTATGACCCTGGTGGACCTCATGGCTTATGGCAGACAAACCATCTGCATGGAAGTTGCGACCACTCTCCATTACACACAGGTTTCATATAATAACCAGAATATAAGGCTAATGTGGCTCTTCAGGACAGTACCACACTGGGGCTCTTCCATCTTTGGCTAGATGTACACACTCTGTAACACCAGGTCCCAGAAATGGTAGAGTACCTTTGATGTCAATGAGCTGCATTGGATGACAACACTGGGTGTTGTAGCTTCTATAGATGAAGCCATAAAATGGGTTTCAGCAATGGTGGTTGCAGTAAAGAAACATGGTACATTTAGGATTTGCAGTGACCCAGTTTACCTAAATAAGGTGTTGCTCAGACCTCACCACTCCATGACAGTGCCCATTCTATGAAAATGGCAGGACCAACTGCAGGTGTCTGAACTAGTGCCATCAACAACCACATTACTTGAGCCATACAGCCTACAATCCAGGCCCTCTACAATGGTGGAAATGGAGGTCTCTCCAAAAGACTATGCAGCACGCTCTGCAACTAGTGGGTACACCGAAAGGATGCCTCTATGGCATCCATTCTGAGGACACCAACCCAAGAGCACCTCCAGCACAGTCAACTGGCACAATCACATGCACAGGGCATATGCCTAAGCCAAATACAAGGTTCCAGAATTATGTTACGCACTAGCCTACAACTGGCCTTTGTTTTTTAAAACACGACCAGGGGAAAGGAGACGCGATGGGCTATACATCAGCTGCAGCATCCTAATTTGTGTTCTGCAGAATGTAAATAGTTCTGTTAGCCTGTTCATCTTGAATGTCGTAAACTAGTTTGCATGCAGTGACTGTTCTTGCACGCTGTTCTATCTCAGCACTACCGGTTGTCCAAACTTAAATGGGGAAGATGTAGTTGGGGTGGTCACATGGATGCTGTGATAATGTAATTATGTAGGTAGCACAGGAGTGCTCCCGGGAGCACTGGCAAACATACAGCATGTGAGTGTTGCTCAGAGCCCTTAATAAATTGTTGTTCTAAGTCCTTGATCACCAGTCATTGCAACCCAGGAGACATTTATTTGTCTTGAGAAATTGATCATTTTTAAGGAAAAATTACAGTACATATCCCCCAGGCAAACTGGGATTTTTCTGTTCACCTCCTCAGTTGGTGTTTGTTCAGTATGAAGCCTAACACAAAAGCCAATATATATAAGTATTGTTTTGGATTAGATTCTAGGAGACCAATATGATGTTTGTGTGAGTCAGATGTAATAGTGTTGATGCTGGGAGCTAGTCCGTGGATGTAAATTCCATGGGATTTAAATTAAAACACGGATATCAATAAAAAGGGCTTACTTTTATAAAATGCTTGATCAGTGATGAATGAATACTCATTAGAATGGATCCAGATCCATTGTTTACAATGTCTTGTATATCAGAGGGAGGGAGAAAAGTGAGCCCTTCTAATGCTCAAAGTAAGACAATAAAAGCAATTTAATAAATTAAAGATTATGTCCACAAACTAGGGATGACTTGCTTGGTGCTAACACTAGGGAGCTCCTGTAGCATAGACACGGTGAACTGGAAATAAGAGTAAACATGACTAGTGCTCCTAATAAAGCGTTGTCCTGCATAACACTGCACTAGGGATACATTTGTCGTGCAGGTACATTTTTCATCATGTTTGTGATAACATTGAAAAGTTGCACTAAATCTTCGGGTTCAGTGCCAGTCAGAAGATGTGGATGAGCTATTCCCATGCAAGAAAAATGCTGCTATGAAATTTTAAAGAGCTGTTACAATGTTCCTGAACTGCTAGCTTGAGTAACGTAAATAAATTTATCTACATATAAGCTTTGTGCTTTACCGAAAAAGGGACATTTGTTTTGACTGCTCTGGGACTCCTGGGAAGGGATCAGTTAAAGGGAAGTATGGGGATGCTCTTTAGAAACCGCATTTATGCAAAAGCCAAGGGAGACAAACAAGATTGAATAAACAATCAAAGGAAAAGAGAAGCTGCTGCTATTAAATGCCTCGACATGATTGCTGGAAGCATTTTGAATAAGATGACTCAGTTGCGGGCATGTGTAACAGGAGGAAACAGTGATGTTACAGTGATTACCACAATGTAATCCACCCTAGAAATGGGAATGAATTCAAAATGTTGGGGCACAGGATGTGTGGAAAGAAAAGAAATCTGTAAAAGGGAAAAGGATTGCTTTATATGTTCAGGAGAATTTGAAAATTAAAGAAAAATAGTAGATTGAAGTGAAATAGTCTGACATGAATTAACAAATAAAGACAAGATAACAATCTGATTTAAATCTCCTGATCAGAAGAATAATGACGACATTATATTTGATGCTGAGATGCTTTTAGCTTCACACGCATATTTTCCCTCTTTGGGGAATAATGAGGAGGTGGAGAAAGATTCCTGGGTTGATTGTCAGTCTGTTGAACTGCATCATGAATACAGCTTTCGTAGCTAACAAATCCTGGTGTCAGACTTGAATCCAGAGCTTCTGGCCAAGAGGTAGGGACGCTAACACTGTGCCACAAAGCCTCCTCACTAGGGTTTGCATTGACAATACTGTAATAATAGCTGACTTACCTCAAAATTGGGAATTCCCTGTTTTAAGTGATGTGACAGAATCATAAATAGAGGGTGCAATGCAGAGCTGCTTTTCAATTTGCCAAAAAACACTACTTGGAGTGACTTGTATCTAGATCTGGATCTTCTATGTATTGAAAGGGGATCTTATTGAAATACATGAAATTCTGACACAGCTGGACAGACTGGACGCAGGGATAATGTTTCCCCTGGCTGGGGGTTAAGAACAAATGGTCACGGTCTCAGGATACGAGGTAGGCCATTTAGGACTGAGATGAGGAGAAATTTCTTCACTCAGAGGGTGGTGCACCTAAGGAATTTGCTACCATATAATGAGGGCAAGTCACTGCAAGAAATTGATAGATTTCTAAACTCTAAAGGCAGCAAAATGTAGGAGGAGAGAGTGCGAGAATGGCACTAAGGTAAAGGATCAGCCACAATCACATTGAATTGCGGAGCAGACTCGAATGGCTGACTAGTCATTGTTACAGTCAGGATATTATCTTCAATATAAGACCGTGAGATCATAAGACATTGGAGCTAGAAGTAGACCATGTGGCCCATCAAGTCTGCTCCAACATTCAATGAGATCGTGACTGATCTGATATGATAATCCTCAACTCCTCTTTCCTGTCTTATCTCCATAACCCTTGATTCCCTTACCAATTAAAAATTTGTTTATATCAGCCTTGACCATATTTAATGACCTAACCTCTGCAACCCTCTGCGGTAAAGATTTCCTCTGAGAGAAGAAATTCCTCCTCATCTCTGTTTTAAATGGGCAACACCCTGCTTTGAGATTATGACATCTGGTCATAGGCTCTCCCATAAGGGGAACAACATTTCAGAATCAATTCTGTCAAGCTCTCTGAGAATTCTTTCTGTCTCAATAAAGTTGCCCCTCAGTCTTCTAAACTCCAGTGAGTACAGATCCAACCTACTTAGCCTCCCCTCTTAAGAAAATCCCTCCATACCACGGATCAACCTGGTAAACGTTCTCTGGACTGCCTCCAATGCCGGTATATCTTTCCATAGATAAGGGGACCAAAACTGTTCACAGCTTTCCAGGTGTGGTTTGACTAATACCTTGTATAGTTTTAGCAAGTGTTCCCTATTTTTATACTCCATTCCCTTTGAAATAAAGGCCAACCTTTCATTTGCCTTCCCTATAACCTGCTGACCCTGCAAGCTGGCTTTTTGTGATTTATGCACGAGGACTCATAAATCCCTCTGTTCTGTAGTTTTCTGCAGTCCTTCGCCATTTAAATAATATTCAGCTCCTTCATTTTTCCTACCAAAGTGCATAACTTCACATTTTCCTACATTATATTCCATCTGCCAAGTTTTTGCCTTCTTAACCTTATTTAAGTTCAGCACAGTTGTTTCTAACCCAAGTTTCTCATTCTCAAACATATAAATATATAAATAGTGCAGAGCTCAGGAACCTGCAGTGATCTCAGTGTTAAGACTGATGATGATTTAGTGCTTAGTGTTGGAAGGGACCAGGCCAAACATTTAATCATAAATAAACAAACTTCAAAAGGAGCGTGGAATGAACTTAAAGGAATTAATTCAGAAATATTAACCACAGAATCATAGAATTTGTGCAGTGCAGAAGGAGGCCATTTGGCCCATTGAGTCTGCACCAACTCTCCAAAGGAGAATCTTGCTCACACCTCCACCCTATCTCCATACCCTGTGCATTTATCATGACTAATCAACCTCACCTACACATCTTTCCTCCTGTGGGAGAAAACCGGAGCACCCGGAGGAAACCCAAATGGACATAGGGAGAACATGCAAATTCCACACAGTCACCCATGGCGGGTTTGAACCTGGGTCCCTGGTGTTGTGAGGCAGCACTGCTAACTACTGTGCCACCCAAATATCACTGAAAAATATATGTAAAAAGTAACCATCACTAGTTGCCCTTGAGAAGGTGGTGTTGAGTTATCTTCTTGAACCACTTCAGTCCCTGTGGTGTAGGTACATCCACTACTGAAATAAGGAAGTTCTGCGCTCGGCAGCCATTCTCCGTTGCTGCCAGCCAGCTGGCTCTGACCCTCCACCTGAACTGGCATCTTCAAAATACGCATTTTCTTCATTGAAATTTGGCTGTTCAGAGGCCACGATATTGAAACAAGTTGCTTGAGTAGGCGTGTTTTTGTGTTGTGGGCTGAGCTGTGTTGATATTGAAGGAGCCCAAGGCACTGGTGCCCACTGTCCGCAGCAGCAAACTGTCACTGACCAGACTCTGCACCGCCTGGTTCACCCACGAGTTGATCCATGGCACGTTGTAGCCAGCGACCGACAGCGCCTTCTTGACACAGGACAGCTAGAGGTTGTGGCGTTCCTGGGGAGAGGCCACCGCATCCATGATGTGGCCCGACATGGTAGGCGTTCCTGCCTCCTGCCGTGTCTTGGGTGGCAGCGGGCTCTTCCGTTTCCTTGCTCTCTTGCCACGGGCGGTGCCTTCAGCAGATTACCCAAAGCCATTTATAGAACAGCCTTCTACCCCTTCCCTTTGCTGCCCTCCTGGATGGACCCTGCTCCTGTACTCTTCACTGAGGAGAATGTTGTCTGGGTCCATAGCTTTTTCAGTATCCAGTGCCTTCAGCTATTTCTTGATAACACATGAAGTCAATGAAATTGTCTGAGGACTGGCTACTGTGCTGTTGGGCACCTCAGGAGGAAGCTGAGATAGATTGTCCAGTCTGCTCTTCTGGTTGAAGATGATCACAAATCTTTCAATGTTATCTTGTTGCACTGAGAAGCTGGGCTCTCATTGGGAATGCTGCAGTATTACCCATTTAACCATATGTATTAAGTTAGTCATCTTGTCCTTTTTTATGGAATCAACAAGCTAGTTTTTCTTTACTGCTTGATTAAAATGTCAACATTTTGAACATGGGGTCATATCTTGCGATCCACAATTCAAGTCACTAAGCTACTGATCTCAGTTACTACTGATCCTGAATGCAGTAGGAATTCAAAGTAAAACCTGAAAATTGATCAAGAATTGCCTCAAGGAGAGGAAGCATTGGATACTTCACAGATGAATGATGTTACAGTTGGAGGAAGTATTGACAGGGGTGCCCAAGGCTCAGTGCTGAACTCTCTACTGTTTCCATTCGATATTAATGACTTGGCTACAGAAATTCAGTGGAGCTGGTTTAATTCACACTTGTCCCTCAACAAGGGGAGAAGGATGAGGCAACAGGTAAAAGTAGCAGATGGGGACTTGAATTAGAGCTTGAATTAAATTTTTGAATGATCAAATCATGGCATTTGAAATCGAATGCAGCGTAGGTAGGTGTAAACCAAACAAACTGGAAAGCAGAATGGCTATCACAAGTACACTAAAGAGGCTGGGACTTTCCTCAGGTCTGTTGCTGTTCTGCTAATGTAATTTTTATATGTGGCAAGACACCTGTATATGTCCAAGATTTACGGTGATGGTATAACAGTGAAACATTCCAGCCAATGTGGAAATCACTGAAACTGCAGTTGAAACAGATCTGCAACGATAATAGGTTTGGCAGGTGGAATAGCAATAAACAATGCAAACCCAATGTACAATTATGCAAACAGATCGGTAAGGATTGCAAACAAAATCACAAAAATATTGAGTATAAGTCAGGACATTTCATGTGAAACTGCAAAGTGCTGTGGAAAATTGAGTGACTGACTTGTCCAGAAGCATCAACAGCAAGAGAGCTCTTTTAGTCAAAGACTGTACTTTGAATATCGCGTTCAGTTCTGGTCGAAACACGAAGGGAACATTCAAACGCTGGAGACAGTGCTAATAATAGCCACACAGGTGGGCATTCGTGTCAAGGAATTGAGTTATGAGGAGAGATTAGAGAAACTAGGGTTCTTTATCCATAAAATTAGGTGACTGAGATGGGATTTTATAGGTAAGAAATCAAGTTTCTAAATGGCACAGATAAGGTCAGTTTGAATCATGAGACGGAACCTATTATGTACACATGCTAATGAGAAACCTGGGCAAAAGTGTATAGAGCGTGGAGGTTTCAGAAAAGCAGAGTTGTAAAATTTATCACGGGATGCATAATTAGTTATGTGGTCATTGATATGATTTGATTTATTATTGTCACATGTATCAATATACAGTGTAAGGTATTGTTGCTTGTGTGCCATACAGATAAAGCATACTGTTCATAGAGAAGGAAACAAGAGAATGCAAAATTTAGCATTATAGTCATAGCTAGAGTGTAGAGAAAGATCAACTTAATGCAAGGTAGGTCCATTCAAAAGTCTGATGGCAGCAGAGAAGAAGCTGTTCTTGAGTTGGTTGGTACATGTCCTCAGACTTTTGTCTCTTTTTCCCGACGGAAGAAGGTGGAAGAGAGAATGTCCGAGGTGCGTGGGGTCCTTAATTATGCTGGCTGCTTTGCCGAGGCAGCGGGAAGTGTAGACAGAGATAATGGATGATGGATGGGAGGCTGGTTTGCATGATGGACGCTTGCAATAAGATAAAAGTACAGTGCTTGATGCTGAATGCCAAAAACAAATGTCCTTTAATTTGTTTTATTCTTTCCTGATATTATAAATAAGTTCATAATATTATGTGTTCAATTTAAGGTAAAATGTACTAGAGATGAAGTTCATGAGGATTTAAATGAGGCTGGAAGATTCACCTAACTTTAGCTAGATAGAAGAATCTCCTGGGTAACCCTGTGGAAGTCAATTCAGGGATTAGAAATTAGCCAGATGGGAAAGATCAACAGAAGTAAGCCATGGGGAATGGAAAATAGCTTTGCACTGATTCCAAGAGACTAAAGTGCCCACAGAAGGAACAGTATAAAACAGTAGTTACCAAACATGGTCAAGACCTCCAATGGGGTTTCAGAGATAGCTTTTAAAGTCATTAGCTCTACCTCCTCCAGACAGCAGTGGCAACTGTGGAGAGGGAACAACTAAATTTGGAGACTCTGGTGGGACAGCCCTGGGCACACTGGATCGATGCCACAACACAGTAAGGGGTAGACAATGTGCCCAAAGTGCTCTTTAACCTCAGAAAACATCATGTTTCAAATTTGCAGCCATTGCAGAAAAGAAGTTTTCACTTACCAGACAGAAAGATTTTTGTGCACAGACAGAGGCTGGCAAGGATAATTCAGTAACTGACTGACTAATGTGTCCAAAATGCAGGGAGAAAATAAGACATCATACAGCTGAACTGGAAAGGTGAAAGGTGGCTTTACACTTTTCTGTGTTTCAGCTTCTACAGGCTTCTTACCCCAGTGTGTGTTGAGAGCTTGGCTGAAACCGAAATAACATTTTTACAAAGTACTTTAAAAACACAGATTCTTATATTCATATGCAGTACGATTATATGTTGATCTGTAACACACAAACTTTAATTACATACCAAATGTTACTATGTTGCTTTATCCATTTTTTTGTTGGAATCTGGGGTCACGTTAATTTTCAAATGTTAAAATGGTGTCACATTGGAAAATAGTTTAGGAAGCACTGGCATAAAGTATAAACGTGGTGTGGATTCAATCATTTTAAAAATCACGTTGGCTATCTTTTATGTAACTTAAAATGTCAATTGCTTACTAAAGTAGAGGTCATTCAAGATTGCTTTTAGCTGCTTATTATAGTAAAAGTCTTGAGATCTTGCCATGTGATCCTTCTAGACAGTCGTTGGAAATTCAAACATTTTTCTTTGAATTTATCAGTCTCTTTGGGAATCGCAACAATATGATTGGCTGTCAGTTGTTAGGCCACAGTAATTGCCAATTCCAAATTTCACTTGAAAAGGTGGTGGTGAGCTGTCTTCCTAATCCACTGCAATACAAGTGGTGTAGGTAGACCCACATTGCTAATAGGAAGGGATTCAAAGGTTTTGATTATGCAACAGTGAAGGAATGGCAATATAGTTCCAGTTCAGGATGGGGTGTGGCTTGCATCTGCTATCCTTCTTCTAGATGGTAGAAGTTACTCATGGGTTTGGAAGGAGCTTTCAAAGACACCTTAGTGAGTTGTGGCAGTGCATTTTTTATGTACTACTGCCACAGTGATAGTGGAAGGAGTAAATGTTTAATTTGGTGAATTGGATCTACCAATCAAGTGGGCTCTTTTGTCAGGCAAGTGTCAAGCAAGTGTTGTTGGAGCTGCACTCAACCAGGCAATTGGAGATTATTCCAAGGCACCCCTGATTTGTGCCGAGCAGATGGTGGACAGACTTTGGAGAAATGGGAGATCAGTTCCATTCCAATTCTCGTTCCAAACCTAGTGGTGCACTAAGGCAGATTTTCATCTGTTTCCATAGCTAGTTATTCCTGGAACAAGTCAGTAGTCTGTTGCAAGAGGCTTATAGCTTGAGGGGCGCCAGTCCCACATCAAGCATTGCTGACCAGGAGTCTTTCCCACTCATACAGCTAACCATTGATGCGTTGGAAAGATTCACAGGTTGACACTCAACCTGTTTGCTGCATTATGAATGCACCTTCCTTGACCATAAAGTCCTAGGGTGGGACTTAAACTCATAGCTTCTGCCTCAGAGGCAGGGACCGGACCCACTGTGCCACAGGAGGAGGTCACTTATTCACTGCAGAATTCCCAGCCTCTGACCTGCTCTTTCAACTACAGTATCTATATAACTGATCCATTTCAGTTTCTGATCAATGGTAATCCCCAAGATTTTGTCCATCGGGTGTTCAGCAATTGTAATGTCATTGAATCTCAAAAGGAGATGGTTAGATTCCCTCTTGTTAGAGATGGTCATTGCCTGGTACTTGACTGGCAAAAATATCACTTTAGTTGTGATGGGACTGTTATGGGAAAAAAATTGCAGAAACATACCAAGCATGAAATCTTCAGTTAATTCCAATTTATATCCATTACAAACTGTAATAAGACTGATGACTGTGTATTCATGTAAAAAATGGTGTACCCACACTCAAATCATAGTGTCCATGCAGCCTCTGTGACTGTAAGCCTTGTGTTGTCATTTCTAAACAGCTGACACCAACAGAATTCAACTGAATAGTGACAATTTCTGTGTTATTGTTTAATGTAGGCAGGGGCCAACATTTGCTCAGTGCGTAAAGATGTTCCAAATTTGCAGCCATTGCAGAAAATAAGTTTTCACATACCAGACGGAAGGCTTTTTCACGTTTTCCTATTACGCCATTGTTGAGTAAACAACTTTTCAAAATCCTCAAACTGGCAATGAAAAAGAATGTGCTTTTTTATCTCTGGAGAGTTTCCTGACTTGCAAATTTCATACATGTATTCTCTGCTACCTAGATTCTCCATTTCATCCAATTAGTCACAATCTGTCACAAATCTCGCAGCTTCCCAGAACTCACCGGTTGCAGAAAAATGCATTTTGCTTTTCAGTGCTATAATATTTCATTCCATTGAACTTTACCTCAAAATTGCATTAAAACACTGGAAATGTTAATTTCGGTTACTTCCCGATGTACACCCCATAATTTATATGCAGTGATCTAATACATCAGAGTTTGAAAATTCTGGTCCTTGTCTGTTTTCTTAGGTACAAGCAAAATAACACCTGGAACACCTAGACAACAAAGACCCCTATGTCAGACGCCTTGGCCTCGGCTCCTCCCCCTACGACTGGACTTTCCTAGTTAGACTTCCTAACCGACAGACCACAATCAGTAAGGATCGGCAACAACATCTCCTCCTCCACAATCATCCTCAATACTAGTGCCCCACAAGGCTGTGTCCTCAGCCCCTTACTGTACTCCTTATACATCTATGACTGTGCGGCCAAATTCCCCAACAACTCGATTTTCAAGTTTGCCGATGACACCACTGTAGTGGGTCGGGTCTCAAACAATGATGAGATGGAGTACTATAGAATAGAATATAGAACATAGAACATTACAGCGCAGTACAAGCCCTTCGACCCTCGATGTTGCGCCGATCAGTGAAACCAATCCAAAGCCCATCTAACCTACACTATTCCAATATCATCCATGTGTTTATCCAATGACCATTTAAATGCCCTTACTGTTGGCAACTCCACTGTTGCAGGCAGGGCATTCCATGCCCTTACTACTCTCTGAGTGAAGAACCTACCTCTGACATCTGTCCTATATCTATCACCCCTCAATTTAAAGCTATGTCCCCTCGTGCTAGCTATCACCATCCGAGGAAAAAGGCTCTCACTATCCACCCTATCTAATCCTCTGATCATCTTGTATGCCTCTATTAAGTCACCTCTTAACCTTCTTCTCTCTAACGAAAACAACCTCAAGTCCCTCAGCCTTTCCTCATAAGACCTTCCCACCATACCAGGCAACATCCTAATAAATCTCCTCTGCACCCTTTCCAATGCTTCCACATCCTCCCAATAATGTGGTGACCAGAACTGTACGCAATACTCCAAGTGCGGCCACACCAGAGTTTTGTACAGCTGCAACATGACCTCCTGGCTCTGAAACTCAATCCCTCTACCAATAAAAGCTAACACTCCGTACGCCTTCTTAACAACCCTATCAACCTGGGTGCCAACTTTCAGCGATCTATGCACATGGACACGGAGATCTCTCTGTTCATCCACACTACCAAGTATCTTACCATTAGCCCAGTACTCTGTAATCCTGTTACTCCTTCCAAAGTGAATCACCTCACACTTTTCCGCGTTGAACTCCATTTGCCACCTCTCAGCCCAGCACTGCAGCTTATCTATGTCCCTCTGTAACCTGCAACAACCTTCCGCACTGTCCACAACTCCACCGACTTTAGTGTCATCCGCAAATTTACTAACCCATCCTTCTACGCCCTCATCCAGGTCATTTATAAAAATGACAAACAGCAGTGGCCCCAAAACAGATCCTTGCGGTACACTACTAGTAACTGAACTCCAGGATGACCATTTCCCATCAACCACCACCCTCTGTCTTCTTCCAGCTAGCCAATTCCTGATCCAAACTGCTAAATCACCCTCAATCCCATGCCTCCGTATCTTCTGCAATAGATTACCGTGGCGAACCTTTTCAAACACTTTACTGAAATCCATATACACCACATCAACTGCTTTACCCTCATCCAGCTCTTTGGTCACCTTCTCAAAGAACTCAGTAAGATTTGTGAGGCACGACCTACCCTTCACAAAACCGTGTTGACTATCCCTAATCAAATTATTCCTTTCTAGATGATTATAAATCCTATCTCTTATAATCCTTTCCAAAACTTTGCCCACAACAGAAGTAAGGCTCACTGGTCTATAACTACCAGAGTTGTCTCTACTTCCCTTCTTGAACAAGGAGACAACATTTGCTATCCTCCAGTCTTCTGGCACTATTCCTGTAGACAATGATGACCTAAAGATCAAAGCCAAAGGCTCTGCAATCTTCTCCCTAGCCTCCCAGAGAATCCTGGGATAAATCCCATCCGGCCCAGGGGACTTATCTGGAAAGAGATAGAGAATCTGGTGAACTGGTGTGACAATAATCTCTCCCTCAATGTCAACAAAATGAAGGAGATAATCATCGACTTCAGGAGGCGTAGGGAGGACATGCCCCTGTCTACGTCAATGAAGTGGAAATGGTCGAAAGCTTCAGGTTTCTAGGTGTATAGATCACCAACAACCTGTCCTGGTCCCTCCATGCCTATGATATTGTTAAGAAAGCCCACTAATGCCTCTACTTTCTCAGGAGGTTAAGGAAATTTGGAATGCCCACTATCACTCTCACCAACTTTACAGATGCACCATAGAAAGCATTCTTTCTGGTTTTATCACAGCTTGGTATGGCTCCTGCTCTGCTCAAGACTGCAAAAAACTACGTAGGGTCGTGAACGAAGTCCATCAGGCAAACGCGCCTCCCATCCATTGACTCTGTCTACACTTCCCGCTGCCTCGGAAAAGCAGGCAGCCCAATTAAGGACCCCGGACATACTCTCTTCCACCTTCTTCTGTCGGGAAAAAGATACAAAAGTCTGAGATCACGTACCAATCGACTCAAGGACAGCTTCTTCCCAGACTTTTGAATGGACCTACCTCGTATGAAGTTGATCTTTCTCTACACCTTAGTTATGACTGTAACATTACATTCTCCACTCTCTCCTTTCCTTCTCTATGCATAGTATGCTTTGTCTGTATAATGCGCAAGAAACAATACTTTTCACTGTATACTAATACACGTGACAATAACAAATCAAATCAAAATATACCATGGCATTGTTCAAGGCTGAACAGTTCTGCCTATATCTCGCCCTGGCCAATATTTATACCTCAGCTGACATTTTTAATTCATTCTTTCATGGAATGTGGACGCCAGTAGCTTGGCCAGCATTAATACCTAATTGTCCTTGAGAAAGTGGTGGTGAAATACCTTCTTGCAATCCATGTGGTGCAGTTACACCCTCAATCCTTTGATCAGCAGGAAGACAGTTCGAGGATTTTGACCCAGCATTTTGGAAGGAACAGTGATATACTAACTTACAAGCAAGGAGCAGGACAAGGCCATTTGGCCCCTTGAACTTGCTTCATCATTTAATAAGATCATGCCTGATCTGATGGTTACCTGGCATCTCTTTTCATTCATTTCACAATTATCTTAAATTTATCTCTCTAGTTACTGACTCACCAACTAGTAAAAATAACACATTCGCTATCTATTTTGATGTACACGCTCAAAATGTTCAAAATTCTCAAATCATCTGATAATTTGCTTCATTCCAATAAAAGAGGCTCCAGTCCGCACTTACCTCAGTGAAACTCTGTTGGCTGGTACTCCATCTGTATGGATCCTCTCCTAATCATTACGTGAAGCCTTATCTCCTGAATGATGGGGAAGGAGGTTGAAGAAATTAGAATTGTGTGACAGTTATTTTCAGGATACATTATGGTTTGACAGCATGCTGTGTATAATGGAAACTCCTTGCGTTTAATGTACACCCATTAGAGTTACTTGCTTTGATGCTCTTCCTTAGGCTGAAGAACCATTTCCTCATTAGCCCCCACAACTGATACGAGGAAGGGAAAGTATTTGCAATGCTTCCACTGAGCTGGTTGGATGCTAGTCTTATTTGGAGGAGTTTAATTTGTTTATAAATATAACCGCTTTTCTCAAAGACACCTCTTCTAATAAAACCCAAATTGCTGCTTCCCTTTAAGAGAGAGGCAACCTTTTAAGAGGCATTGGAGGATCTATTCCATGGCCGTCTCTTCCTGGCAATTCAAAGCTCCCTCCAGATAGGAAAACTGCAAGCAGAGATTTGTAAATTATGAATATTACTTGATCATTTGAAATCTGGTGAGGTCGAGTTGTCATTTGAGCAAAGCGAATACCCAAATACTGTACTTTTTATTTTGATAGTTGGGGTCATCTAAAGGATTATGAAACTTTATGATGCATATTAAAGTTTTTCTTTGCTTAAGAACTTAGACCTTTAACAGAAAATAAAACATATCAAGTATTTTTGTGTGACTGAAATTATGTTATTTGGAGTCTGCCGTTGTAAGAGATGATTCACTGTCTCTCATATTTCATGTCTACCTTTTAGTTTGTACACTGATTCACATCTGCACAATAAAAATGTAGCAAGAAGAACTGAAATGTTGAATAATAGCATAAAATCCCTAAAGGTGGATGATGAATGGTTATACATGTAGAATTCATTCACAATTCTGATAGTGTATGAGTGGAACTGGTTCCAGAATCTTCTAATTAATCTTTTGAAAGTTTAAAATGAGCAGAATTAAAAAGTAAAGCCGCCATGTTCAAGCACGGGCAACAATCTACACAATAATGGTCATGTTCAATAGGAAAAATAGGCCCAATCCCGTTGAACATTAATTAGGGGCAAGATAAATGCTAGCAATAAAAAAGACTTTCCAATTTCCATTAGTGGTACAAGTGCAATGCCACCAGATTCATTCGTACCACCATTGGGAAGAGCACCAAGGAACTATACTAAAGTTCACAGAAAATGACAATGGGAATAACTTGATGCGCTTGGTACATTATTCCCTGACACATACAAACATACAAAATAGGAGTAGAAATAGGTCATTTGACCCTTCGATCCTGCTCCGTCATTCAACAAGATCATGGCTGATCTGTTTGTGTTTTGAGTTCTAGATTCCCATCTACCACCTCCCTCTGCCCCAATTAACTTTAATCCCCTGGCCTAACAATAATCGATTCGTCTCCACCTTAAAAATATTTAGTGACCCTGCTTCCAACTATCTTCTGAGGCAGAGTGTTCCAAAGTCACACAACCCTCAGAGAAAATAAATTCTCCTCATCTCTGTCCTATGAGAGTGACGCATGTTTTTAAAACAGTGCCCCTTAGTTCTGGACTCATCCACAAAAAGATACATCTTTTTCAAGAGCCCTGGCGGTTGAGGCAGCTCGCCATTGATTGCTGGCTGGATCTTTTGGTCCCGCTCATGCCTCTGCCATTTTGCTTGGCTCGCCTGTCCTGCTGCAGAGAAACCCACCACAAAGGGTCATCTTTGGTGGGACTGGAAGATCCTGCCAGCAGAAAGGGCTGGAAAATCCCACTCAATGTATCAATATTGTCCTGGAATTTCTTTATTCGTTTCTAAGGTGCTCTTGACCTATCCAGTTTCTGCAAAGGTATTTCATCAACTTTAAAGCAATTTTTGTTCAACGTTCTCTTGTGACCTAGAAATTTTAAGCAAATGCAAAGTTAACAGAATTTTTTTTTAGATGCCCAAGTAAGAATTCTGGCCCATTTTCTGAGGGTGGATGGTGTATATTCTAACCAGGGGGCCTAATTTTAATGATCTGGGTATAGCTTCTGGCACTTGTTACATACCTAAAGGCAGCTGACCTGTTTTACACATCTGCTCCTCCAGGTTCCACAGGAATTTTTTAAAAAATGAAAAATCTTAGATTTTTGGTGTGGTTTCTAAGATCGCAGACACAACTGAAGAATCCTGAGTCAGTAAATGCTATTCTGCTCATCACTGACCAATTTACAACAAAAGTCCTGAAATAGGTAACATGTAAGAGGCCTAATTTCAGACAAGTGCTGGCAGCCACTTATGCCAATGTTGACACTCGTATCCCTAACGATGATCGGGTACAAGATGTCACTACCCAAAATTTGTCCTCCTTGTGCCTCTTTGAAGTGCATAAAACAAATACAACAAGGACTAGCTTATACTCCTCAGACTGTTCTCAAACCCAAGCTATTTGATATGTGACAACAGAAAACGTTGAATTAACTCAGCAGATCTGGCAGCATCTGTGGAGAGAGAAACAGAGTTTGCATTTTGAGTCCAGATTTTCAGTTTTGGTTTCACTGAGCCCTGACCCTTGTTCTCCTATTAATGCAGGAACCCAGCAAGGTTCCTTAGGAAGCACCTTTCAAGCCCACAATCACTACCATCTAGAAGGGTAAGAGCAGCAGATACCTGGGAACACCACCACATGGAAGTTTCCCGCAAGTCACTCACCATCCTGACTTGGAAATACATCACTGCTCCTTCACTGTGGCTGGGTCAAAATCCTGGAATTCCCTTCTAACAGAACTGTGGGCACTGCACCTACACCTCGGACTGCAGAGGTTGAAGAAGGCAGCTCACCACCACTTTCTGAAGGGCAACTAGAGATGGGCAATAAATGCTGGTGTAGCCAGCCAGGCTCACATCCTGTAAATGAATTTTTTTTTAAATTGCAATGCTACCTTTATGCCACTATTATTAATTTTTCAGTCCTTAATACTGCCATTAACACCCACTTTGTCTTATGTCCATGACACCTTTGTCAATCTCTCCTTAGCTCCGACCTATTCCTGTCCTTCTATTCTGCCCCACCTCCTCCATCCCTCCCTCCAACTAAATAATTCATTATATTTCTATCCCTTTTAAGTTCCAAGAGTCAGATGGACTTGAAATGTAAACTCTGTTTTTTCTCAGCCACTGAGTTTTATTGGTTTTATTTCAGATTTCCATCATCGACAGTATTTTGCTTTTATTTGACATATAATCCAGGTGTCAAAACAAAAATATACCTACCAGAATGGCCTAACATATTCCATTCACACTCTACTAGCTGGCTGGTAAATACTGAATAACAACATGATTATATGACTAGTGGGAAAAGTCAATTTTCATCAAATGATTCTCGGTTACTTAAAAAATAGATCATTAACAAATTTGAATAGCTCAGTTCAGATGTTCAATTTTTTATTCAATTGTTTGTTTCTGTAATTAGTTACCAAGCTGGATTCTACTGATGCCCATTTTTTGTTTATTGATTAAGTTAAAAGAAAGCACAGAAACTTAAGTGGGCCACCATATAAATTATGTGGTTTCATGAACAGGTTAGAGATTGTTAATATAAAATCATCAAATTTTTTTCTGAGAAAATTGTTCTATCTTGACTTCAGAAATGCTCCTCATAATATACACATTACAAAAATGTTTCAAATTTCCCTTTAGGATTTGGATAGCGTGGCACTTACCATCTGCCATGCCACAACACTGTCATTAATTTTGCTCACCTATCACTGGATGGTCTTAATCAATTGAGTGTGAGCAAGAGAGACAATGCAGAAAGTCTGATAAACCACTACATCCCCGCAAATGTCATGAGAAATTTGTTATCTGAGTGAAAAAATTTATATTCCGGACTCCAGATCTGCCACAGATTTTTGAATTCACCTTTCATTTTTTAAACAGTAGAGGCTTTTTGTGTCTAAATGTCATATTATTGTCTTCAACTCTAACTGTGACATTGATAACTACCTCCTGCTAACCTGTACAGAAAATGGCATGGGCATTCCACAATAAATTACCTTGATCATACATGCTTAACATCTTTCCTTTTGCTCTGTCTTATGAGATTTCTTTTGATCAATGGAGTTAATAATTGCCGTGACTTTTGATTTGCAGACCTGATATTATTAATGCTTCAGATATACTGGTACTTTTGATCTTTTCATGTATTCCTCTGGGGGCCTATAGGGTTGTTTTTAAACATCAGTATTATTATTAATTGTTTTTGATTCAAACACTTGATAATCACAGCCAACTGTCTGAGAGTCTGTCAATTTTGAAATAGCTGGTGCATTTGCAAATCAAAGTAAGACATTTGCATTCAACTGATTGTTGGTTGAGATTTTGTGAAGCTATGACCCGGGCACCTTGAGAGGATTCTTGAGATCAGTAAACCAGTTGATAGATGCTTCTGTCAGTTATAGACAGATTGCTAGTTGCTGAATTGCTGACTTCAGAGCTGCTTCATGAGGGAAGGATTTCTGTATAATATTCGATACTTTCAACAGTCTCAAGACTACATACCACCGCTGGTAGGAATTGTGCTTCATTCATAGGCAGGACAAAAGTGTCCAGAGGGACAATTTTTTCACACAGAGGGTGGTGAGTGTCTGGAACAAGCTGCCAGAGGTAGTAGTAGAGGCGGGTACAATTTTATCTTTTGAAAAGCATTTAGATAGTTACATGGGTACGATGGGTATCGAGGGATATGGGCCAAATGCGGGCAATTGGGATTAGCTTAGGGGTTTAAAAAAAAGGGCGGCATGGACAAGTTGGGCCGTAGGGCCTGTTTCCATGCTGCAAACCTCTATGACTCCAGGACAAGGGCTGGATTTTCCCCTCATGATGCTGATCCACATTGGGTGGCTCAAACTAGAGACATGTGGAGCTGCACTTTCAAACTCACCAGACCATATCCAACAGACACTACTTTCCCCAAGGTGGGCACTGTGCCCAGTCATGATCAGACACTTAGGTAAAGCAAAGTCAGGGTCAGCATTATAAAAGGCTGCTGATAATCCTTTTCATCCCCTTTGCTATTTCTTTCGAGGTGGATCTGTTTCAGAATCTTGGGGAAACCACAACAACTTCATTAAATTGTGAACACAATGGCTTGGATTTTTACTGCCTTGGATTGACTCAGAAGCCCTTTAAAAGTGTTGGACAGTCCCTGATTCCGGGATTGCCGACCCGACTCCCAGGCTCTCTGATTTTCAGGAGTGCCTTTAAATGACTGTGAGGATGGATATAATTTTTTTAAGTATTTTGGGGGAATTAAGCTGTAATTTCCTGGCTCCCAGTGTTGGATTTGGGGGGTACCACAAAGATGCATTGGCAATCCCTCTCAGAAGTTCCCACGTTAGGGTTTACCCAACATTTGACCAGAGACGATAACGTCCCCTGGACAATTGCTGGGAATTTAGATCATTAACTTAGGATCATTAACTTAAGCTATTTAGATCATTAACTTAGGATAGTTCTGTCAGTGATGTGCTAATAGTTACTCTGAATGATATAAAAGAAATAAAAGAGCTTCTAACTTCAGTGTAACTATTTTAAACACCCACACTGATCTCGCACAGGACAACCAAGCTCCTGACCAGACCAGGAGGCCTCACATGCGCCCCCACCAACTGAGCACTCAACCCCCTATGGTTTTCCCAATCAGCACAGGTTTTCCCACCCCCCCAGACCCAAACCCGCCTCTGACCTGACCCATACGCCCCCTATGGTGTCTGACTTCCCCTCAGCCCCCGATGTCCAACTCCCTCCCACCCCCCTGCTGTCTGACTCTCCCCTGCTGTCTGACTTCCTCCCCACCTGACCCCTCACCCCTCAACCCCAGCCCAATCCAATGCTTCCTCTTGCTACCAGCACAATCTTCCCAATCAGCTAAATCCCAATCACGGAGCTTCTCCCCGGTCTTTGAATTTCACTGTGTTCTGTAAACCAACCTGCTTCCCAGTGGCCAGTGCTGTACAAAAGGTGTGTGTGCGTTTGCATGTATGCTCATATGTACGTACGTCTGTGTGCAAATGGCATGCTGAATTAGGTATGGCTGTTTGTGGGGAACACATCCTGGAAATTGCTTTGTGCTGAGAGAAGGTGTGAAGTGTGAAGTAGCCATCCAGGCAATTTTTGACAGCCAGAAAGCAGTCTTGTGTCTGAAGTTTCTTGGATCTCCACCGCAGAATGGAAGTGGTTGAGTGATCATGTGGTATATCTTTACTACAGTGACAGCAGTTTTGTCTTGGGTAACATTACTAGATTGTTATGGCTAAACATTATTTGATTCCTTGTCTAGCTAATATGCCAGCTGTTAGGCTGACTGAATAAAGAAAGTAGTGTGTTATCCTGTTCAACTTCTGTCTTTTTATCCAGACCTGAAGCAATCATGTATCAAAGGAATCTCTTCCCCAGAATTTCCAATTTTGTGATTTATCGAGGTCTTGGATAAGTCCAGTTGATTTGGAAAACTAGATTTCTGACCCATGGTTAAAATTCTTAAACTATAGATGCATTTTAGTTTCTGAAAATCCAAGTTGGCTCAGCTGTAAGCTTCTGCAGAAAGAGTTTTCCTGCATTTGCCAGCTTTGGGCTCCCGCAGGAATGGCGTTAATGATCTTGGCATTTAAATTTCTTTGACAGTAGCTGCCTGGATCAACTGATTAGTCTTCCCTGCTGCAGCCCAATGTTCTCAGGCTTTTTCCTCAAAGCTTTTCTTGAGTGATTTCCTTCTGCACTTTGACTTCCTGACCTTTTCTTCAGGTCAGAATGCTTCTTTGATTTTTTTTCTTTTTCCTGGTTTATAATTTTAGTTTGAAACCTCTGCAAGGTTTTGAATAATTCCTATCACTGCCATTATGTTGTAAGGTGTTGGGCATAGTTGGTAGGCCTTATTAAGACATTTGTAGACTTATGGAGACGAACGCAAAGTATTTCTTAACTACTGGAAAATATATACAAAGATTCAATCTAGTAGCTGTCTCCATGCTTGCTTTTACACTGCACAGCTCTGTCTAACACCATATTGACACCCAAGTGTGGGTCATGTGTTCTCTTACATCACTTTGTGCATAATACTATACTCAATTCCATGTTAGTGTATTATGTGCCAGACGCTTATGCAGTAAAGCTCTGCCCGTCCTCCTGACTCTTCAGGCCCCTCGTGCCTCCATGCCAAGCTCTGCCCTTCCACCCACCCCTTATCCTCTCATGCCCTATGCTAAGCTCAGCCCTTCTACCCAGGCCCATCATGCCCCCAGTCCAAGCTCTGGCACTTATGTGCCCATTGACCCACTGTATACTTTCTAGAACCACTGAACAACATAGTGTCTAGTGGGATGTGTAAAAACAAAATTTTGAAAAGGTGTAACCCGTTGATCCTCCTATGAAAAGATGTTTGGACCAAATATAAAATATCATTAATCATCCAGGCCCTTTGAAGTTTTAAACATTGTGAACTCTTGAAACCACTTGAACCATATCAATGAACATTGTTAAATTGACCGCAGAGATCAGAACCTGAGCTATCAAAATACAATGGTGCCTCTGTGGAACAGGTGTTCTTATATTGTAATGGATTTTCGGGCTCTCAACCAAGCCTCATTATGTACACTTGGCTGAGAGCTTTGAGAGCTGTTAAAATACAAGGGGTTGGATTGCTGTTGTCACTTGCACAGCTGTGGTGTGAGCTGCTGTATGTTGATTTGTGCAGGAACGTGCAAGGAAAAGGTGCAAAAGGCTAGGGCATGTTCACAGGTAGGTATTCAAAGGCAGAATATATATATATATCTAATTTTATATATGTGTATATATCAGAGCATATATATATATATATATATATACTCTATAGAGTTTGAGCATAACTATAACTCAGCATAGTTGTGAATATAACTGTGGACCCTGTAATGGGTTGTGAGTTCACCATAGGAGGATTCTCAATGGTCCAACTTTCCCAGGGCAATAATATTTAAGGCATCAATTACATGGGCACTGACAGTTCCTATCACTCAAAGTGTAGCCTCCTGGAGGGGTCATATTTCAGGGTCATTGCTTCTTCGGTCAATGTTGAACTTGGAATGGAAAGCACCTGTATCCATGCCCCACGTCTTCCGGATCCACACATGCATTTGCACTCTCACAGGGTGCAACGTTCCATCCCACTCTACTATTCTTAAAAACCAAAATTATTTGCGAATGGGCTGACATTTAGAAGTCAGGAGTGTGACATTGGGAAATAGCCCAACTTATAGGGTAAAATCTAGCCTGTGAACATTCTGGATTCTGAGCAATAAAGCCACTTGGTGAGATTATCTGCTAAACATAAGCGCATGGAGGTTTTGATGCTTTTTTTAAGTTCTGTCTAGCTTATTTAAATCAAGTTGAGTTGAACTGTCCACTGTCAAGAAAAATACAGTCTGATTGTCTGAACCTGGGCAAGAACTATGGCTTCGTTGTTCAGATGGAGTTGGAAATTGGGGGTGAAAAGTCATGTTCCTATTGTCTCACTCCACAATGTACTAGACTTTCAGTGTGCTGCAGTATTGTCCTCCCAATCCCTCTGTACCTTGTCAATGTATTGTAAAGAACAAGACGAGCTGGTTATTGCATATGTTAATGAAGACAACACTTTCAACATAATTCCTAGAAGCCACTGACTAAAAAACTGCAACTATACAGTGCGAAAGGAATAATTATATGGAGTCTTTATGATTAACCTAAGATATCTATTTGTGGACAAGTTGGTTCCCTATCAGATGTGTATATAATTTACATCAAAACTGCTAGCCTTGTTCTGCCAGACTTGCATTTAACCTGGACCTATGAGAAATATTTGGCAGTGGTCTATATTTGGACTTAATCCAAATGAAAAACTCAAAGCAAGACAATGGCTCAGATTTTCTAATCTCCATTTCGAGTTGTAGATCTCAGACAGTTGCAATATACTTACCTGGATAGCTACCCAGGAAATCTAACTCCTGGGTAATGACAGAATTGACCCCAAATCACCTGCCCTGACACCCTGAATGTGACGCTGAACACCCCCCCCCCCCGACTACTAAGTGCAGTAAAAAGAGGGTGTGGTTTGCCCGGATGCTCCTGTGCTATGCTGAGTTCTTTGACTGAAGGTACACTCAGAAATGTGGAGCAGCGTTGGGCGAAGTAAGGTCGGAGCAGAGGGGCAATCCAGTAATTACCACTTTGCCGAAGATCCAAGCCACTACAAATCACAAAAATCTGAAATAAAGATGAGAAATTCTGGAAATAGACCTCTGAGGTGAGTAAGTATGTTTTCAGAGAAAAGAGCCCTTCACCAGAACTGCAAATTGAAAGCAAGGTAGAATTTTCAGTCAGTTCAGTCAGGAACAACTGGTGGAAAATGAGAGGGAGAAATACTTCAATCACCAAGGTCTCAATGGGTGGGACCTTGAACCCTCACTCTTCATCCGTGAGATTGCTGGCAGGGGTTCAAGATCCGATGAAAACCGGAAATCGCTATTGCGCTGGTGCAAATATAATTTCTGATTTTTGCCTTCCCTCGCTGGCATGATTATAATATATTTAAATACATTTAAATATAATTAAACCCCCCATTGGTAGATCTTCCCGACTCACTAAATTTTCCTACATCACGTCGGTGAGGTTTACAACAGATCACCCAGATGTGCTGATTCCCCGGGTTGTAAAGGTCGGTAAAGGCCCCTGGGAAGAGAGACATGGCCTTGGATGATCAGGGAAAGGGGACCAATGTCAGGATGACTGGGAGAATAGGGTCAATTCTTGAGTGATCAAGAGGATGGGGACCAATGCTGGGATGATTGAGGGGAAAGGGGGCTAATGCTGGCATGATCGAAGGGGAAGGGGTCCAATGCCAAGTTGATTGAGGGGAAAGAGTGCTAATGCCAGGATGATTGAGGGGACAGGGGCCGATGCCGGCGATGCTTGGGAGGTGGTGTGAGGAAGACCACAGGTGCTTACATCATAGAGGTGGGTGGGGGAGGGGGGAGATTAATTTTTTCCAGTGATTGGGGCACTTTTTTAAAGGACGTCCCAATCTCAATGGAGCCAGTTCATGGCTCAAAGTCTCCCTGCCTCATCAGACTGATAGCGCAAACCCTGCCCACTCTTTTTTTAAAACAATTAAAGCCGTAAAATCTGGAGAGAAAACTGGTCAGTGGAACTGGAGAGTTCCTCGCCAGTTTTCTCACCAGAACTCTCACTTTGCAAGGTTCTCGTAAGATTCTGTACAATGAGTTTAATTACCACCTAACTGATTGCTATCAAATTCACAAAGAGGAGCAGAGAAACTGGAGCAATATATTCAACCTCCCTTTCCCAGCCCTTTCAGCTATTCAATGAAAATGTGGTTAGTCATAGAGGCCCAATAGGGCCTTCGGCCCAACTTGTCCATGCCACCCATTTTTTTTAAACCCCTAAGCTAACCCCAATTGCCCGCATTTGGCCCATATCCCTCTATACCCATCGTACCCATGTAACTGTCTAAATGCTTTTTAAAAGACAAAGTTGTACCCGCCTCTACTACTACCCCTGGCAGCTTGTTCCAGACACTCACCACCCTCTGTGTGAAAAAATTGCCCCTCTGGACATTTTTGTATCTCTCCCCTTTCAGCTTAAACCTATGCTCTCTAGTTTTAGACTCCCCTACTTTTGGAAAAGATATTGACGATCTAGCTGATCTGTGCCCCTCATTATTTTATAGACCTCTGAGATCACCCCTCAGCCTCCTACGCTCCAGAGAACAAAGCCCCAGTCTATCCAGCCTCTCCTTATTACTCAATCCATCAAGTCCCGGTAGCATCCTAGTAAATCTTTTCTGCACTCTTTCTAGTTTAATAATATCCTTTCTATAATAGGGTGACCAGAATTGCACACAGTATTCCAAGTGTGGCCTTACCAATGTCTTGTACAACTTCAACAAGACATTCCAACTCCTGTATTCAATGTTCTGACTAATGAAACCAAGCATGCCGAATGCCTTCTTCACCACTCTGCCCACCTGTGACTCCACTTTCACAGAACTATGAACATATAGCCCTAGATCTCTTTGTTCTGTAACTCTCCCCAAGCCCTTAACTGAGTAAGTCCTGCCCTGGTTCAATATACTAAATTGCATCACCTCACATTTGTCTAAATTAAACTCCATCTGCCATTCGTCAGCCCACTGGCCCAATTGATCAAGATCCTGTTGCAATTGGAGATAACTTTCTTCACTGTCCACTATGCCACCAATCTTGATCTATATCTTAACTCCAATTAACTGTTTTGGCTCCATATCCGTTAATATGGATGTTCCCAGGAGCAGGCTGAGGGTAAGAGAGTGGGTTTTCTGACTGTAATTAATTATTTATTTTTTCAGTTAATTTTGGGTTTAAAATCGGAGGTTTTTTCCAAAACCGGAAGTCGGGCCAGGAGAGGCCTGGGGAAGTTTCTGGAGGGTTTAAAAGCGCACCAAGGTATACAGCGGGCAGCATCGTAGCGGGCAGCAGAGTGAGTGGGAAGTTGAGTGAGCTGTCAGGGCTTTGGCTCACAGGGCTTGGACGAGCAGGGGTGAGTTTTTGTTTCCTTACACTCTTATTAACTTTTCACTGTCTTACTTGATATAAAGTGTCCAGTATGAGTGTGAAACCAGTGTGTTGTTCCCAGTGTAGGATGTGGGAGGTCCTGGAGGCATCTGGCCTCCCGGACATCCACATCTGTGAGGGGTGTGTCGAGCTGCGGTTCCTGAGGGACCGTGTTAGGGAGCTGGAACTGCAGCTCGAGGATCTTAGGCTGATGAGGGAGAATGAGGAGGTGATAGACAAGAGCTATCATCAGGTGGTCACACCAGGGCCACGGGAGGAGGCCAAGTGGGTGACGGCCAGGAAGGGTAAGGCTAGAGAGCACCCCGGTGGATTTGCCCCTGCACAACAAGTACTCCTGCTTGAGTACTGCTGGGGGGGACAGCCTGCCTGGGGGAAGCAGCAGTGGCCGTGTCTCCGCAGTGGAGTCCAGCCCTGTAACTCAGAGGGCTAAGGAAAAGAGGAGGAAGGCGGTATTAATCGGGGACTCGATGGTGAAGGGGACAGACAGGCGTTTCTGCGGAGGTAGGCGGGATTCTCGCATGGTGGTCTGCCTCCCTGGGGCCGGGATCCAGGATGTCGCTAGTCGCGTCCCGGAAATCCTGAGGTGGGAGGGAGAGGAGCCTGAGGTAGCGGTACATATTGGTACCGCTGATGTGGGTAGGAAGGGAGAAGGGGTCATGAAAAGGGAGTACAGGGAATTAGGGAGACAGCTGAGAAAGAGGAAAGCAAAGGTAGTAATCTCAGGATTACTGCCTGTGCCACGGGAAGGTGAGGGCAGGAATGGAGTGAGGTGGAGGATGAATGTGTGGCTGAGGGACTGGTGCAGGGGGCAGGGATTCAGGTTCCTGGACCATTGGGACCTCTTTAGGGGCAGGGGTGATCTGTATACAAAAAACGGGTGGAACTTGAATCACACGGGGACCAATATCCTGGCCGGTAGGTTGGCTAAGGCTACTGGGGAGAATTTAAACTAGATAGGTTGGGGGGAGGGGAGCTAGAAGAGTTGACTAGGATCAAGGAACTAATTGATGGGGGGGAGGATGCAGGGGTAAGGGGAATTACAAAATTAATGGTAGAGGAGAGGGTGCAAGTGAATGAAGGCGGTAATTTAGATAAGGGAGTAGAGGGAGAGGGTGTTCGCGACTCATCAAAGCGGGTCCAGATAAAAGCTGGAATAAGGACACTTTGCCTGAATGCACGAAGCATTCGGAACAAGGTAAATGAGTTGATGGTGCAAATCAGCACAAGTGGGTACGATCTGGTGGCCATTACAGAAACGTGGCTGAAAGGTGACCAGGACTGGGAGATGAATATCCAGGGGTATCAGGCGTTTAGGAAGAATAGACAGGAAGGAAAAGGTGGTGGGGTCGCGCTATTAATAAGAGATAATATCAGGGTAGTACTGAGGGATGACATAGGCTCTGAGGAACAAAACGTGGAATCATTATGGGTAGAGATGAGGAATAGTAGTGGGAGAAAGACACTAGTATGTGTGGTATATAGGCCCCCAAATAATAATGTTGAGGTAGGGAGGGCTATAAACAAGCAGATAAGGGATGCGTGTAAAAACGGAACGGCAATAATCATGGGGGACTTCAACATGCACATTGACTGGCAGACTCAAGTCGGTAAGGGTGGAATGGAGGAAGAGTTCTTAGAATGCTGTCGGGATAGTTTCCTTGAACAGCATGTTACGGAACCGACGAGGGAACGAGCTATTTTGGATCTGGTATTGTGTAACGAGGTAGGTAGAATTAAGGATCTTATTGTGAAGGACCCTCTTGGGTCTAGTGACCACAATATGGTCGAATTTCTGATTCAGATGGAAGAGGAGAAAGTTTGGTCCCAAACCAGTGTCCTCTGTTTGAACAGAGGGAAATATGATAGGATGAGGGATGAATTGGCTAAGGTAGACTGGGAGAGCAGGCTGGCAGGTAGGATAGCTGAGGAACAGTGGAGGATTTTTAAGGAGATCCTTTTCAGTTCTCAGCAAAAATATATTCCAGCAAAAAACAAGGATTGTAAGAAAAGGGAGAACCAGCCGTGGATAACGAAGGAAATAAAGGAGAGTATTAAAATAAAAACAGCTGCGTACAGAGTGGCCAAAAATAGTGGAGAAACAAGTGATTGGGAAAAATTTAAGAAACAACAAAGAGAGACTACGAAAGCGATAAAGAAAGGAAGGATAGACTATGAAGCTCGGCTAGCAATTAATATAAAAAATGATAGTAAAAGTTTTTATAAATATATAAAAAGGAAGAGAGTGGCTAGAGTGAATGTTGGACCCTTGGAGGACGAGAGGGGGGAGTTAATAGTGGGAAATGAGGATATGGCTGAGTCTTTAAATAAGTTTTTTGTGTCGGTCTTCACGGTGGAGGACACAAATAGTTTGCCAAATATTAACGATAGAGGGTTGGCAGCAGGAGAAATACTTAATACAATTAATGTTACCAGAGAGGCAGTGCTGGGTAGACTAATGGGACTGAAGGTGGACAAGTCCCCGGGTCCGGATGGAATGCATCCCAGGGTATTGAAAGAAATGTCAGAGGTAATAGTGGATGCGTTAGTGATTATTTATCAAAACTCGTTGCATTCTGGGGTAGTGCCGGTTGATTGGAAAATGGCTAATGTTACGCCGCTGTTTAAAAAAGGAAGGAGACAAAAGGCGGGTAACTATAGGCCGGTCAGCTTAACGTCTGTAGTAGGGAAAATGCTGGAATCCATTATTAAAGAGGAGATAGCAGGGCATCTGGATAGAAATGGTTCGATCAATCAGACGCAGCATGGATTCATGAGGGGAAAGTCGTGCTTGACGAACATGTTGGATTTTTATGAAGATGTGACTAGGGCGGTTGATGGAGGAGAACCGGTGGATGCGGTGTTTCTGGATTTCCAAAAGGCGTTTGATAAGGTGCCCCATAAAAGGCTGCTGAAGAAGATTAGGGCACACGGAGTTGGGGGTAGTGTGTTAAAGTGGATTGGGGACTGGCTATCCGACAGGAAGCAAAGAGTCGGAATAAATGGGTGTTTTTCCGGTTGGAGGAAGGTAACTAGTGGCGTGCCGCAGGGATCGGTACTCGGGCCGCAACTGTTTACCATTTCTATAGATGATCTGGAGGAGGGGACGGAGTGTAGGGTAACGAAGTTTGCAGACGACACAAAGATAAGTGGAAAAGTGAATCGTGTGGAGGACGGAGAAGATCTGCAGAGAGATTTGGACAGGCTGAGTGAGTGGGCGAGGATATGGCAAATGGAGTATAACGTTGAGAAATGCGAGGTTATACACTTTGGAGGAAATAATAACAAATGGGATTATTATCTCAATGGAAACAAATTAAAACATGCTACCGTGCAAAGGGACCTGGGGGTCCTTGTGCATGAGACGCAAAAGCCCAGTCTGCAGGTACAACAGGTGATCAAGAAGGCAAATGGGATGTTGGCCTATATTGCGAAGGGGATAGAATATAAAAGCAGGGATGTCTTGATGCACCTGTACAGGGCATTGGTGAGGCCGCAGCTGGAATACTGTGTGCAGTATTGGTCCCCTTATATGAGGAAGGATATATTGGCATTGGAGGGAGTGCAGAGAAGGTTCACCAGGTTGATACCGGAGATGAGGGGTTTGGATTGTGAGGAGAGGCTGAGGAAATTGGGTTTGTACTCGTTGGAGTTTAGAAGGATGAGGGGGGATCTTATGGAGACTTATAAGATAATGCGGGGGCTGAGTAGGGTGGAGGCGGAGAGATTCTTTCCACTTAGTAAGGAAGATAAAACTGGAGGACACAGCCTCAAAATAAAGGGGGGTCGGTTTAAGACAGAGTTGAGGAGGAACTTCTTCTCCCAGAGGGTGGCGAATCTCTGGAATTCTCTGCCCACTGAGGTGGTGGAGGCTACCTCGCTGAATATGTTTAAAGCGCGGATGGATGGATTCCTGATCGGTAAGGGAATTAAGGGTTATGGGGATCAGGCGGGTAAGTGGTACTGATCCATGTCAGATCAGCCATGATCTTATTGAATGGCGGGGCAGGCTCGAGGGGTTAGATGGCCTACTCCTGCTCCTATTTCTTATGTTCTTATGTTCTTAATACCCTTGGCTAGCAAAAATTAATTCATCAGAAATTTAAAATTGTTAATTGAATTAGCATTAACTGTTTTTTGTGAAAGAGAGTTCTGTATTTCTACTACCCATTGCATGAAGAACTGCTTCCTACCTTCTCTCCTGATTCACCTGCCTCTCATTTATTCGATTTGATTTATTATTGTCACATGTATTAACATACAGTGAAAAGTATTGTTTCTTTAGCGCTATGCAGTCAAACCATACTGGACATAGAGAAGGAAAGGAGAGGGTGCAGAACGTAGTGTTACAGTCATAGCTAAGGTTTCGAGAAAGATCAACGTAATACAAGGTAGGTCCATTCAAAGTCTGGTGGCAACAGGGAAGAAGCTGTTCTTGAATTGGCTGCGGCCTCGTTATAACGCGATGGTTGGGGTCCATAAAAGTGGGGTCGCGAAAAAAGCGGGGTCATGCTAAATTTGCCAATTATTTGCAGGAAAAAAAGGGTCCAATGACACCATCGCGTTATATCCGAATTCGCGCTAAATCGGGGCGCGTTAAATCGGGGTTCCACTGTACATGTACTCAGACTTTTGTATTTTTTTCCCAATGGAAGAGAGTATGTCTGGGCTGCATGGGGTCCCTGCTTTTCTGAGGCAGCGGGAAGCGTAGAGTTCAATGGATGGGAGGCTGGTTTGCGAGATGGACTGGGCTTTGTTCACAACCCTTTGTAGTTTCTTGCAATCTTGAACAGAGCAGGAGCCATACCAAGCTGTGGTACAATCAGAAAGAATGTTATCTATGGTGCATCTGTAAAAGTTGGTGAGAGTCGTAGCTGACATGCCAAATTTCCTTAGTCTTCTGAGAAAGTAGAGGCGTTGGTGGGCTTTCTTAACTATAGCATTGGCATGGAGGGGCCAGTCATGATGTGGAGATGCCGGCATTGGACTGGGGTAAACACAGTAAGAAGTCTCACAACACTAGGTTAAAGTCCAACAGGTTTATTTGGTAGCAAAAGCCACTAGCTTTCCAATTAGCCACTAGCTAGTGGCTCTTGCTACCAAAGAAACCTGTTGGACTTTAACCTGGTGTTGAGAGACTTCTTACTATGGAGGGACCAGGACAGGTTGTTGGTGATCTGCACAGCACCATTTCCACTTCGTATCTGTTGATGTGGACAAGGGCATGTCTTTCGATGACTATCTCCTTCATTTTGCTGACATTGAGGGAGAGATTATTGTCTTCGCACCAGTTCACCAGATTCTCTATCTCTTTCCTGAACTCCATCTCATCATTCTTTAAGGTACGACCCACTACAGTGATGTCATCAGCAAACCTGAAAATTTAAAGCATAGTTTATTTATTAGTCACAAGTAAGGCTTACATTAACACTGCAATGAAGTTACTGTGAAATTCCCCTCGTCGCCACACTACGGCACCTGTTCAAGACAATGCACCTAACCAGCACATCTTTTAGACTGTAGGAGAAGACCGGAGCACCCAGAGGAAACCCACACAGACATGGGAAGAACATGCAAACTCCACACAGACAGCGACCCAAGCAGGGAATCGAACCCGGGTCCCTGGCACTGTGAGGCAGCAGTGCTACCCACTGTGCCACTATGCCACCCCAAAATGGATTTGGAGGGGAATTTGGCCACACAGTCATAGGTGTATAAAAAGTATAGTACAGTACTTAAAAATCAGGTCTCCTTGTCCTAAACTCAGAACCATTAGCAGAAAAGTTCCTATCTATTTTATCAATTCCTTTCAAAATCCTAAAAGCTTCAATCAAATCACTTCTTAACCCTCTATTTTCCATTGGCCTTTTTGATTACTTTTCTCTTGACTGCTACATATTAGTGATTTATGTACATGGATCTATAAATCTCTTTGAACTCTCACTGTATTTATAGGTGGGTTTTTCCAGTCCCCCTGTAGTGTGTTTTCTGGCGTGGGTACGGCTCACCATTGGCCCCCGGCAGGATCTTCTGGTCCTGCTGATATCTACAGCGTTTTGCGTGGCTCATCCATTTCACGCCGGGAACTTGCTGTGGCGGCCACGTTTGGCAGGACTGGAAAATACCACCCCATGCTTTCACTATAAAAAAACCCAGGATTATCCTTTTTTGGTCCGAATGGATGCCCTCACACTTACCAGCATTGAAATAGAGCTATCGTAAGTTTTACCTATTCACTTATGATGTTAATGTCATATTCTTATGAGGTGAATTCAAAATACAACTGAAGTATTAGAATAAACTATTCGATATTTTACGTTTTCATGGTTTTTAACGATGGGATCTGGATTTTATTCAAGCAAGACTAATACCATAAAGTATGCACCAGTTTAATATATTGCAGGTAATTTTCTGATTTACCTTCTGCCAATAAAGAGCCTTACCTTTCAGAAGTATATATCGGAAGCTCTGGCATGTGTTGTGCTCAATATTATGACCAATTGGTTAGAAAACCACACAGGTTATATGCACTATTGAAAAGCATGGCTTTTCGTTTGCAACACAAAAACAGAAAATTACTACAAGCAAAATCATATCTTCCACTCCACCCCACTCCCACCCCCCCTTTAAACCTCTCTCCTGGCTTCTAAAACCCAGCTTCCTACACGCCTCAAACCATTTCCACAATGGAGCCTGCCAGCCAGGCCTGTCAAAAATCCCAGACTTACCTGAAGCCCGGGCTTCATAACTCTTCTTCCTCGGGGACATGCTCAATCCCTGAGCTGCTGGGACTGCAGACATGCCAGCCAATCTGATTGAGCAGGACTGGTTCAGGGTGGGACTTCCTCCCAGATGGGAGCAGACATACCACTCTGAAGCAATGAAGGCTGCTCCCCATATGATATCATCAGAGCAGCCAGATTGGTGTTCTGACAACTGACTTTTTATTTGGACCGCTGTAAAAGTGCAGCTCTAGATCACAGAAAATGATATGAGGACTAGTGACTAAAGGTTTGGGCAAAGAGGTAGGATTTAAGGAGTATATTAACAGAGGAATGAGAGGCAATGGGTGGAAAGGTTTAGCATAAATATTGAGCTATCGATCCAGTGAGATAAAATCACCATAGTCCCAGATGACCATAGGCTGCTCTCCACTTTGAGGGGGAAGAGCTGACTGGTGGTGATTTAACCTGAGGATCGCCACACCTCAGTCAAGGGGCAAAGTTGAGACATCGGTCTCTCATGAATAACCTCAGCCGATACGGCTGTTCCAATGTGGTCATATCAGAAATGTTAATCCGTTGCTCCTTTTTTCAAAAGGATCTGTTGTGCATTTCCAACCTTTCTGCTTTTACATTGCCCCATCACTGTAAATATGCTCTGTGCCAACACTCTCACAAAAAGAAAGGTTGGACTGAGGATTTTGTTTTATGAAGTTGGAACTGTATTAGTGTGCAGTTCTCCAAAGACTTGACAACAAGAGTATTAGAAGGTCACCTGTGTAAACACAGTATATAATTTAAATTCAGATTTTCATTACATTTTTGTTGCTCCAGGTCAGATCTTTTTCATTACCTAGAAACTGGGACACCAGTCCCAGCATAAATAAATTCACTCGGTAGTCACACTAGAACTGTTCTTTTTCAAAAGAAAGACTTCGAAAACAAAGTGCATTTTTAAAAAAAGTAAATATTAACTCTCAATACTTGTTGCATTTTTTTCTGAAATAATATATAAAAGATCATTTCAAATATTTTCCAATTTTTGATTTGGCATATTTGGTTTGATTTCTACAAATGAAGTAACAAGCAGTGAGACACCGTTGTAGCCAAATGAATACTGCACACAAAATTTAAAATAATATTGACAGGTACTGGGACATGAACACTGTCAACATATCTATAACTGCATCAACATTCTTTTTAATGTACTAGATCTGGCAGGCATGGGTGGATAACATCCCAATATATACATATCTTGTTCTTCACCAAAACCTGCACTAAAATGTTGAGAGCATACGCAAATATGAACAGGTTACAGAAAACTAAAGCTTGAGGTTCCAATGCAGGGCAAAGTTATAGGATAGTATTTTAGTTGAATTGCTAACTGTCACTTTTAAATTTAGCTTTTATGGGTTTCATTTGCAACTGTCAGTTGAGTTTTCAATCAAACACTAGCAACATGCCATCACATGTCAACATGTCATACATATCCTTAAGTAAATCTATCTATTCAGTATTATCCAGTTCATTTTTCCACTTTATTACAACTGATTAGAATATGCTACTTAGAATTCCTCAATGCCTTTCTACTCAATACCTCCTCATTGACGATATTCTTGTCAGCTAGGTAGGTATTTTTTGTTTTCTTCTCTCATACTTGATCAGGATAGTGTGGTTTGATAGTGGAGTTTCACCAATGTTGATGTTATCATTCCATTTTTCGACCTCTTTTATCTGGGTGCTGCCCATTTTGCCATGTCCATGCCACAAATAGGTAAGTTTGCCCTTTTGTCTGAGCCCACTATCACACCCAACTTATGCCCAAAGCAAAAGGCCTCAGGCTTGATGGAAATTGCTCTTTGGGCCTCATTAGTGTACAATGTGTGAACTGTCAGCGTTGGCTGTTGTCTGTAACATGAAAACATCAATGTTGGGTCCACTTTCATTGGCAGTAGTTACCCTGATGTAAGTTCTGGAAGAAATTTAGAGTTGCCTGCACAGAATTGCCAAGTTCCCATTTCCTACATCAGGAGACTTGGTATAAAAATCTTAAGTTTTTTTTCAAATATAAACCAATATCGATTGACAGTTGGTTTGTAAATCTCAATCGTGGATATTGTATCTCTTAGCAGATCACATGAAATTGCACTTAGTCTATCTATAGTTATCAACGGAGACTCAGAGTGTGATGGTCAAAGATCTATGATCTCTACGCACCCCTTTCTCGAATCAATTGTTTTCCTGCTTCCTTCCGAAATTAAGGTCGATTCACATTCTCAGAAGGGAGAAAATGGGTGATGTGTGAGAAGTATAAAAAAGTAATATTCTTTTCTGTAGTTTAAGGTCTTATTTGCCAAAATAATGTTTGGTCAGTAATGCTTATAGTGATTTCTTACAGTGAAAAATCTTAAAATGTGAAATCTCATCCTCATCAGCTATTAATTGGAAATTTGATTTTTGTTTAAGGTAATCTCTACAGAAATAGAAATGTAAGGAATGGTTTTGTCTTGAGCACAATTTTAAAAAGGACAACAAGATTGGCTTAATTCTACTGGCAAATCACGTCACTCATATTAAAATTGCAAGATGGCCAGTTGGTGAGATGGCAAGGGAGGTGCTGCTGTGAGTGGTCCTGTCTCCTGTGCACTCCTGCTCCTCCTGGCTCAACAGGGTGGATTTTCTTTCCGAAACATGAAAAAAATATATGACCATACGAAGAGGTAGTGACAGCGAGGGCTGCTGAAAATTCTGAGGGAGGCAGGCCACGTGAGTTTAACGCAAAATCAATTTCTACTGAAAGTATTTTTCCTTTGACCCCAGGCTTCTAGTTTACGATAAATAGACTTCAGATTCTCAGCAGAAGTGATGCACTGCTGAAGTTTTACATCATTGAAACAATAGAAAAATTAACTAGGTATGAGGGAAAGAGTTGGAATACAGATTAACAAGTGGGAGGGGGGTAAATTTTCCTGCTGATAATTTTAATAAACAGGTCTACCCAAGTACAAAAAGTGATTTTTCGTTTTGTCTTTACTTTAGCTTTCCCAGAGTTAAATGATCAATTATAAAGTTTTGAGCTCCACCCACTTTGAATTTATTGTACATATTTGTTACTATCATTATTTTGAAAGGATGTATGTAAAACAGAGGGATTATTTGGGGTACAATTGCAAGTGAAGCTCTTGCTGCTAAGTACAATTGTTACAACCTGAAGTCAATAATTGCAAGGTCAGAAGTGTTGCCTGGATACAGGATGTATTTTGATTCTATTTTATTATGTACTGTGTTTCAGTCGCATTATTTTCAACTTGCAACTATCCAGTATTTGCAACCAATCACCCAAAAGCTTTTGAATTGATCTCAGATTATGTTTTCTAAATAATTAAAATGCACAGGGACCCAGATTGCTTGTATTCTTTTCCAGCTTTTTTCTCCCCTCTAACTATTAGTTACTTTGGAAACACATTTATTGTGTTTGGCAACAAAAGAGAAGGTTACAAGTGACAAGAGGGCAAGCAATGCTTCATGGAGAATTATATTTCTATTCAAGAGGACAGTGGAAACAGGAAAACAAATTAATTTGGAACCAACATAGAACGACTCAATAAAATAGATTGGATTAAGAGAGTGTCATGGACAGAATGTATTTTCTCTCTTACTGTCTGTACATGGCCCAGGATCTTCTGTCCTCTGGGGCGTCGTATCCGAGAGTTACCGCAGAAGATGTGCTGGAACCCCCCACCCCAATAGTCCCATGCAAGGACTGCACAGCAAACGCTCCAGTAATTTCAAAGTTCCGATGAACTGCGAGCCACAAAATACTCTGAGACCTTACATCGTTCTGATTCTCTTAACAGAATAGTTACCCAGGAAAAGTTAAAAGGATTAAAATTACCTCTTAAGTCTTGGATGACTATAGTACTGACCCCACAATCCATTCTAACCTCAAGACCTATCCTAACTCCTCCTCCTCAATCCTGTTTGTTTACTTTCATAGAATCATAGAAACCCTACAGTGCAGAAGGAGACCATTCAGCCCATCAAGTCTGCACCGACCACAATCCCACCCAGGCTCTATTCCCGTAACCCCACATATTTACCTTGCCAATCCCCCTGACGCTAGGGTCAATTTAGCATGGCCAATCCACCTAACCTGCACATCTTTGGATTGTGTGAAGAAACCGGAGCACCCAGAGGAAACTCACACAGACATGGGGAGAATGTGCAAACTCCACACAGACAGTGACCCAAGGCCAGAATTAAACCTGGGCCCCTGACACTGTGAGGCAGCATTGCTAACCACTGTGCCACCATGCCACCCTTTACACAATTACCTTATTCCTGGCTTCTCAACGTGTATAGGATTTTTAAACCTACCTGCTCTGTGGCAGCTAGTGCTGTAAAAAGGGGCCATGGCTTCATGTTCCCCCAATATTGCTGGCTTGCACTGAAGGCCTCAGGAAGCCACTGTACTGCACATTTCTGAATAGGCCCGAGTCGGAAGTTTGGGCAAGAAATGTGCAGTCCCCGACGACAGTGAGTAAAAAGGAGTGGAGTGACAATCCAACTGTGATTGCCACTCCTCAGAATTTCTGGTCCAGTGTGTTTTGTATGGAATGAGGCTTTGGAGCAGGTATTCTGATGAATCAATTGAGCAGCAAGCTTTCATGAGTTTAAAATAAAGACAGTTGTTTATTCTAAAACACTTACCCCAAAATAACACAACATCACACACTTGGTCTCATTCATACATATACATGTATACACACAAAAATTGCATAATGTTAAAGATTTACAGATTAGAGTTAACCCAATCTCTAATTTAAAAGCAAAATACTGCAGATGCTGGAATCTGAAACAAAAGCAGAAAATGTTGGAAAATCTCACCTGGTCTGTGGAGAGAATAGAGCCAACGTTTTGAGTCTAATCTCTGACGAAGGGTCATTTAGACTCAAAATGTTGGCTCTATTCGTTCTCCTCAGATGTTGTCAGACCAGCTGAGATTTGCCAGCATTTTCTGTTTTTGTTTCTAATGTACAATTTCTGGTCTCACATGTAGCAGGCCTATGTTTTCTCAAGTGGTATCAATGATTTAGTATTTAAGTGAGGGTCACCTAATGGGAAGGGTGCACAACAGTTTACAATGTTTCTTGCAGCCAAATATCTTGGAGTTCTGTTCTCAGATGAATGTTGACACTGGAGTAGGCCAAGTACTTTACTCGCTTGATTACTTGCAGCTCACTTCAGTGTCTGTACCTCAGACTGACTGACAACTGATGGTTCTTAAAAGACAGAGATGGCAAAGTCTTTCTCTGCAGTTGTTGTTTTGTCTGTATTTTTATGCAGTCTATCCAGGTCTCTTCCGGGTCGTGAAATAACAAACGATCTCAGTATTTGAAGCCAGTGTTGGTCACATAACAAATGGCCATTGTCCACCCAGAAAGGCTTAAAGCTAAAAGGCCATCGATGTACATTCGGAGACAGATGGTAATCTTTCACTCTTAACTGGTCAATAGCTGCTCTTGTCACCTTTTGTTTGTTGAACTTCAAACCTGGAGTCAGACTCTAGAGGAGGTAATTGACTGTGTTTTGACTTCAGACAATGGCAGGGGTGTGAATTCCAGATATAAGTTTCACTTTAGTATGTCCATTCCAGGGGGAGGCTCCCACCCATAGTGATTCAATTCAGAACTTTCTGAACGCTTGATCGTCTATGTTGATCATCTAACCCCTTCGTGGCCATCTTAACAGTTTACCATGTTAAAAAAAAGATGGTTCCTGAACCTTCCATACAACTTCAGTCCATGTAAAGTCATGAACGTAACAGCCTTTACCTGGCAGGATAAGAGAGGGAAAAATTGACAGATAAGAAAAGTAAAATACCATTTAGAATTTGACCTTCGCTACCTGAAGGAATGAAACTCCTCAGTTTTAATTATTCACTTGTTAGACTAGAAAGATTGATTGACAGCCATTAACAATTATTATGTCATTAAAATGATACTTACGCTGTTAATCACCAGGCTTAACATACTTAATAGGCAATTCAAGTGAAAATGCAGCAAATTTATGAAGCTTATGGTGGGGGTGGTTCAGTGTGAGATGTCATTTTCAGAAAGCTAATGGCAGAGTGGTACAAACCGTTCAGCACCTTATTGTGATCCTCAATTCCTAAGCTATTTCTTCCTTGTTGCAAGCTGCAGGTTGATTTGCACACGATCTGCAGACCATTATTTTTTTAGCCAGTTCTGGCCAATTGTGATTATTTCGTGGTGGATGTTTGATTAGAACTTTTCAAAAATGCAGCAAGCTGATATTAATCAACATTATTCTTGATAGGCTGAATGAGAGTTATGAGAGTGTGGCAATAAAACAAGTTGATTGGTGTTGTTTTCTGACTCCTGACAGGGGACTTCACACAGGTGAAGCATGGATTTGAAATTCAGATGCACATCGCGTATGAGTTCCTGACCATTTAAATTAATGGTTGGAAAGTCACATGTTGCACACATTTAAATTTGTGTGCTATGATGAACATGCAAGGGTCCTCGGGATTAAAAGTCAGAAAATGTTTCCGTGTAATTTTAAAATGACCTCTCTCAAGTCTCCCTGTGTAACTGAGCTTGTTAATTCAACTTCCAGTTCAGGTAAGCCACAACTTCATTAGCTAAGCATTGGGAAGACCAAAACTATTGGGCAGAATTTGAATCATGGTGCGCTGTTCCCAATGGCAGAACAGGAAGTGGAGGCCACTTCCACTCTCTTTCTTTGCTGGTTCCCATGTGATTACAATTAAATTTTAAATGCTGGCGACATGCATGGGAGACACATGGGATCGCACAGTGGGTGATGCTTTTTAGTGCTAGCTATGGGCATGCTATTCCAACACCTCTTAGACAAAGGACACAATCTTTCTGCCCAACTCCATTGCCATTAACATGAGACTTATTGAGAGCACAAAGGTGGTATAGGTGTTTTTCAAATTTTCAATACTAAATGTTACACATTACATTGGGTTTTCTGTATTTATGTGTGCATCAACATTATTTGTTGGCAGTAGCTTAGTCCGAGAGCTACAAATGCTGGCAGTTCTCTGGTTGACATGCACTGATGTTACAGGGTCGGTGGGGACATTTTTTTATTGTGGAAGAAACAATGTCGGCTGGGATTCTCCCAAAAAAATTCTAAGTTCCCAACTTGTGGGAAAATGGGAGTAAATCCCACTGGTTTTTTTTTGCAGAATGAATCTCTGACACTCTGTGCATCACAGAGTGCCCGAGCAGGATTCACTATGGAAATATGGGGCAGGGCCTATTCCTGCCTGAGAGGCCAGCAGCACAGCGCTGAATGGGCCACTGCGCATGTGCCGATCTGTCAGCGTGGAGATCAGCGCAGGCACAGTGGCCCCCCCATTGCCGGCCTGCACCGTAACACCCCGGTCGCTGGCCTTCCAACCCCCCCAACCCCTGATCGATGGCCTTCTGACCACTCCGGGCCAGCCACTATACCGCTCCCCCCCCCCCCCCCCCCCCCCCCATCCCCCGGATCCTGCTGACCAGCCTCGACCCCACTGCCCACCCTCCCGGCCCCCCACTTGGATGACCAGCCTCAATTGCCCTCTTCCCTCCTTCTCTCAATGCTACAATTGCAGAGTGGCAGTGGGTCCTTCCTCCCCAGACCCCCACCCCCTTGGCATTGCCTGATTCCTGGTGGGCAGTACCAAAGTGCATGGTGGTCATTGTCACGTTTCTCATTGGCCAGTGCCAGGAGGTCAGGCTGGCACTGCCAGGCTGGCACTGCCCAAGGGGCACTTCCCTTAACCCCAACCACCCAGGGGGGCCTGAGTGACCTATTTTCCCTCCAGCGAGGTCAGGCTGCTAGTGGGTAGCAGGAGTAAATCCCACTGGAGGGAACCAATCCCGGTGGGGGGAGATGCCAGCGGACCTGGAGAATTCAGTCCCGGGCATGCGAATCAGATGGAAATCGCGATTTCCATGTTGTAAGCAGCTCCGCACCAATTTCCAACAAGTTGATGAAGCTGAGAAACTTGGTCCTGGAGATACAGGGAGGCCATGATGCCCAGAGGGAAGCCTGCGAAATGGCCCCTGCTGATATCTCCCGGCTAGGAGAATCAGCCTGTTGTGTTTTGTGTTCACTGTTTATTGAATGTTCATGTTAGTGTCCAGTTTTGTATTTGCCAATCTGTGGGACATGACTAAACTTTGAGGCTCAGTTGGTACTCCCTTCTGTAAAGCATATTATCGGAGATCATTCTGAGGGCATTATTCAAAACGTGGTAAGGACTCTACCAGCTGATGAAAGCAAATTACTGCAGATGCTGGAATCTGAAACCAAAAGAGAAAATGCTGGAAAATCTCAGCAGGTCTGGTAGCATCTGTAAGGAGAGAAAAGAGCTGACAGTCCCTTTACCTCCTCCATGCCCACCATCCAAGGTCCAAAACATTCATTCCAGGTTAAACAGTGTTTCACTTGCACCTCTTTCAATTTGGTCTATTGTATCCACTGCTCCCAATGTGGTCTCCTCTATATCGGAGAGACCAAGCATAGACTGGGTGATGGCTTTGCTGAGCACCTTCGGTCTGTGCGCATTCAGGACCCTGACCTTCCGGTTGCTTGCCATTTTAACACACGATCCTGCTCCCTGCCCACATGTCTGTCCTTGGCTTGCTGCAATGTTCCAGTGAAGCTCAACGTAAACTGGAGGAACAGCATCTCATCTTTCAGCTAGGCACTTTACAGCCTTCCGGCCTCAACATTGAATTTAACAACTTCAGATGATTAGCTTTACTCCAGCTCAACCCCTTTGTTTTCATTCTATTTTATTTAATGTTTTACTGTTCTCTACCTTTTATTCCTTTATTGTCTTTCTTTATTTTTCTTCCCCCAACCCCCTCTATCCCCTTCTCTTACCTTTTCTCCCCCTTTGCTTCTCCTTTTCTAAATCTTACCTCTGTCCCATCCATGGGTGTCACGTTGTCTGTATCTTTAAGACCTGGCTGGCTGTAGGGATTCGCATTCTAATCAGTATTCTGTAACTTGATTTTGTGTCTCTGTGCACTGTTTGAGAGCACATTTCCACTCCATCTGACAAAGGAGCAGCGCTCCAAAAGCTTATGGTATTTGCTACCAAATAAACCTGTTGGACTTTAACCTGGTGTTGTTAAAACTCTTACTGTGTTCACCCCAGTCCAACGCCGGCATCTCCACATCTTGGATCTAGCAGCATTGCAGTGCCATAATAAATCAAATTACCTCTTGCAAGTGGTCAATGTTATTGAATATATCTTCACAGGACTTGTCCAACCCACCATAACCCCAGCTTCTCATGCTCCTCAATGTAACAAACCCCCAGCACTCACCCATTAGCACTTCTCAAGACTCATACCTAACATACAGATCCTCCATTTCATATTCACACACACACCTCTTGCTGCTTTCACAAACTTCAATTATTCAGCCATGGCAGGCACACCACAGTGGGACACAATCACTGGCATTATGCTCTTATTGCAGGACAAGACGGCACACAATAGGAGGGAGCAGAGCAGATCTAGCAGGTGACAATGACCCCTGCATCTCCTGAGCCTCGATGTGGATAGCCAAGTTCCGCACACATGAGGACGGCCTAAACCGGAATCTTGGGTTTATGGCACACTATCAGTAACCCCCACAGCTTGCCTCCTGGACTTGCAGAATCTCACTGGCTGCCCTGTCTGGAGACAATACACATCTCTTTAACCTGTGCTTAATGCTCCCTCCACTCACATTGTCTATATCTTTAAGACCTGGTTGGCTGCAGAGATTCGCATTCTAATCAGTATTCTGTAACTTGATTTTGTGTCTCTGTATGCCCTGTTTGAGAGCAGATATCCACTCCATCTGACGAAGGGGCAGCACTCTGAAAGCTAATGGCATTTGCTACCAAATAAACCTGTTGGACTTTAACCTGGTGTTGTTAAAACTCTCCTGAGCCTTACAGAGGGGCTGGTTCTCAGTATCCTGATGCCATCTGTGACAGGGTTCATATCATCTAACATCACTTACAACACTGGGGACAATGGTATGTTCCTGCCTTGTGCCTGCACACATTCATCTTGCTATAAAAACTGCTGTCAGCCCTCTCCCAGGAGCTCCAATAGGAAAGAGAATGACAGCACAGACTGATGAGGAAACCTCATTACTTTTTCCGACACTCTGCCTCCTGCTTAGTTCCTGGCTCTGTATTTAGTTTGAAAGTTGGCATAGAGCTGGGATCAGTGCATAAATTGGCTGCAAACAGCCTAAGAATAAATGATAATCCAATTGCCAGCTCACCGGGGGGGGGGGCACAGGAGTAGATTACTCCTGCTGCAGAGAACTCAGATGAGGACCTCGATGAGGTGACATAAAGAAGAGAGCCGATGGACATGCACACTGAGATGCTGTAAGCAAAGGTACTCCTTTGTGTGCAGGAGATCTTCAGATCATGAAGATTTAAAATTCAGTGACTGTAAGGGTGCCATAAATGGTCTTAGATTTTCTGGGGAAAGAAAATCAACCAAAGTGTTGTTCTTGATTGCCTGATTGCTATCCAGTGCTACCTGTGGATGTCTGATGAGGATATGATTGAGTTCTTCTCAAGTGATGGGGGGAATGACCATTTAAAGGAAGCACATGTTTGGATGGCGTGCTTTGTGCTGTATCCTATCGTAACTCTGCCTGAAGAGAGGAGGAGGAGAATAATGGAGGGAAAGACTTTTCTAAATAATATAAACATTGAGATGAAATGCTTCCAAACTCCATCATTATGATAATTTTGATGTTTTTACTTTTAAATTGCAATTATTAGAATGGTTGTAAGTGGACATGTGAATGCACAATGATGTGGAAAAGTAGTCCAAATATTATTAACACTTTTTGCATTAATAAAATCTATAATTTTGATTAACGATGAAAAAATTCTAATTCTATGCACACGATTTTAAAAATATTAATTTTACAGAATGTCACTGGCTAGTTAACACTGCAGTCTACCTAGTCAACAATGCGTTAGGCAAGTTACTTGCACAGTTACTAGTGTCTCGGAACTGATTACAGCTGAGCGACTTACCTGGTGATCCAACCAGAAAAGATGGAAGTATATTTTAGTAACACAATTATTAAACCAAGTGCATGAGAAAAGATAGCATCTTTAAGAAACATATACAGCAAAAGGAATAATGGATAGTCAAAAGAAGGTGAGTGGGCAATTAAAGATGAATAAGAAAGCATTCTTGTCGAGACAGAGGACATAGATTTTTAAAATTCATTCACGGGACGTGGGCATCGCTGGTTAGGCCAGCATTTATTGCCCATTCCTAGTTGCCCTTGAGTAGGAGGTGGTGAGCTGTCTTCTTGAACTTTTGCAGTCCCTGAGGTGCAGGTGCACCCACAGTGCTGTTAGGGAGGGAGTTCCAGGATTCTGACCCAGTGACAGTGAAGGAATGGCGCTATATTTCCAAATCAGAAAGGCGAGTGACTTGGAGGGGAACTTCTAGGTGGTGGTGTTCCCAGGTATCTGCTGCTCTTGTCTTTCTAGGTGGTAGTGGTCATGCGCTTGGAAGGTGCTATCTAAATAACCTTGTAGATGATACACACTGTTGCCACTGTTCGTTGGTGGTGGAGGGATTGAATGTTTGTGGAAATGGTTGCAATGAAATGGGCTGCTTTGAGAGTTGTTGGAGCTGCATTCATCCAGCCAAGTGGAGAATATTCCATTACACTCCTGACTTGTGTCTGGTGGGCATGCTTTGAGGAGTTAAGAGGTGAGTTACTCACCACAGGATTCCTAGCCTTTGACCTGCTTTTGTAACAATGATATTTATATGGCTGGTCCAGGTAAGATTTGGTCAATGGTAACCTCCAGTATGTCGATGATGGGGGATTCAGCGATGGTAACGCCATTGAATGTCAAGGGCCAATGGTTAGATCCTCTCTTGTTGGAGATTATCATTGCCTGTCACTTGTGTGACATGAATGTTATTTGCCACTTGTCAGTCCAGGCCTGGGTATTGTCCTGCTCCTGCTGCATTTGGGCATGGACTGCTTCAGTATCTGAAAGTTCTCAAATGGTGCCGAACATTGTTCTGTCATCATTGAACGTTCCCATTTCCGGCCTTATGATGGAAGGACGATCATTGATGAAGCAGCTGAAGATGGTTGGCCCTGGGACATTCCCCTGAGTAACTCCTGTACTGATGTCCTGGAGCTGAGATGATTGATCTTCAACCATCTTCCTTTGCACCAGGTATGACTCTAACCAGCGGAGAGTTTTTCCTCAATTCCCATTGTCTCCAAATATTAGCAGCTGTGATTATACTGTGCTCTTTTGCTGTATTTTGTGTTTAAGGTGGGATTGCTTTAAGAGGCAGTGTTTTGCTACAAGAGTGTATTTGTCTGGTAAACATGCAGCAGATGCTAAGAATGCATGCTAATAATTGATTTTAGCTAGGAATGTATTATTTTGTGGAGTTAATGGACCTTTTGTTTACTTAGATCCACCCTGGGGTTTAAGACTGGAGTTTTGATTTGGTTGATTGACAGAGATAGAGTCATGTGCTTAGTGGGAGGAGCTAAGCTTGCAGGAAATAAATACAATTTTCAGTTTCATTTTAAAATACAAGCAATTGCTGCCTGGGCTGCCAGAAGAAAGCAGTGCCTCTCTGTGTCTCTTGCCAGAGGTGTTCTGAAAGTTCTAGGAATGCTAACCTAAGACAAACAAGTATGCTTGTGTTTGCTAACTAATTTTTCTGAACAAACAAAGAACAAAGAACAAAGAACAGTACAGCACAGGAAACAGGCCCTTCGGCCCTCCAAGCCTGTGCCGCTCCTTGGTCCAACTAGACCAATCGTTTGTATCCCTCCATTCCCAGGCTGCTCATGTGACTATCCAGGTAAGTCTTAAACGATGTCAGCGTGCCTGCCTCCACCACCCTACTTGGCAGTGCATTCCAGGCCCCCACCACCCTCTGTGTAAAAAACATCCCTCTAATATCTGAGTTATACTTCGCCCCTCTCACCTTGAGCCCGTGACCCCTCGTGAACGTCACTTCTGATCTGGGAAAAAGCTTCCCACCATTCACCCTATCTATCCCCTTCATAATCTTGTACACCTCTATTAGATCTCCCCTCATTCTCCATCTTTCCAGGGAGAACAACCCCAGTTTACCCAATCTCTCCTCATAGCTAAGACCCTCCATACCAGGCAACATCCTGGTAAGCCTTCTCTGCACTCTCTCTGAAGCCTCCACGTCCTTCTGGTAGTGCGGCGACCAGAACTGGACGCAGTACTCCAAATGTGGCCTAACCAGCGTTCTATAGTGTAGTGTATAAGAGGAATATTGCTTGAAGACTGATAAGTTAGCAATTAAGGCTTGTACCTTATCATGTTTATGTATTGTTCCATTGTTAAAAATTAAGCTAATTCATTTGTTATAATTAAACTGTGTTGTTAAATAAAGTTTGTTTGATAAAGGCTTCACAGTCTGTCAGTAAAATCACGCCTGGATTGGAACATATTTTCCTCACACTAATGCCAAAAATTGTTGGGGTCTCGTCTGGCTTCATAAGATACCTTGAGGTTTCTGTTCTTGTATCCTAACAAAGACTGGGGGCTTTTTTCGGAATTAAAAGCTATAAGACAATGAGTGTTGAGAATGTTTTTTTCAGGTGGTGAATTTGTTTAGTTACATAAGGAAGTGCCTTGGGGAGAAATTGCTCTTTCACTGGCTAAAGATTTCCTTGGTGTGGAAGAAGTCATTCAGAGTGATTTAAAAACAGGTGGGTAAAACAGAGCTTTTGGATTTGGCAAGTAAGCTGAAGTTGACTTTGCCTGAATGGATTAGAAAGGCAGTGCTAATTTCAGCAATAGCTCAGCATCTACATTTGTCAGTAGCAGAGTCTGAATTGGAATTGGCTAAAATTCAATTACAATTGAAACAGCTTGAAGTGCAACAAGAAAAAGGATCAAGACAGTTTGAGTTGGAATTGGAAGCAATGGCAAAGCAAAAAGAAAGCGAGAGAGGCAATTGCATTGGGAAAAGAAAAAAGAGAGGCAAGGGAAATAAGAACATAAGAAATAGGAGCAGGAGTAGGCCATCTAGCCCCTCGAGCCTGCCCCGCCATTCAATAAGATCACGGCTGATCTGATAGTGGTTTAGTTCCACTTACCCGCCCGCTCCCCATAACCCTTAATTCCCTTATTGATCAGAAATCTATCTACCTGTGACTTAAACATATTTAACAAGGTAGCCTCCACTGCTTCCATTGGCAGAGAATTCCAGAGATTCACTACCCTCTGAGAGAAGAAGTTCCTCCTCAACTCTGTTCTAAACTGACTCCCTCTTATTTTGAGGCTGTGTCCTTTAGTTTTTGTTTCCTTTCTAAGTGGAAAGAATCTCTCTGCCTCTACCCTGTCTAGCCCCTTCATTATCTTATATGTCTCTATAAGATCTCCCCTCAGCCTTCTAAACTCCAATGAGTACAGGCCCAATCTACTCAATTTCTCCTCATTAGCTAACCCCCTCATCTCCGGTATCAACCTGGTGAACCTTCTCTGTACTCCCTCCAAGGCCAATATATCCTTCCGCGAATAAGGGGACCAAAATTGCACACAGTACTCTAGTTGCGGCCTCACCAGTACCTTGTACAATTGCAGCAAGACCTCCCTGCTTTTATCCTCCATCCCCTTCGCGATAAAGGCCAACATTCCATTTGCCTTCTTGATCACCTGCTGCACCTGCAACCTGAGTTTTTGCGATTCATGCACAAGGACTCCCACGTCCTTCTGCACAGTAGCATGTTGTAATTTTTCACCATTTAAATAATGGTCCATTTTACTATTATTCCTTCCAAAGTGGATAACCTCACACTTGTCAACGTTATACTCCATCTGCCAGATCCTCGCCCACTCACTTAGCCTATCCAAATCTCTCTGCAGACTTTCCGCATCCTCCACGCAATTCATTTTCCCACTCATCTTTGTGTCATCCGCAAACTTTGTTACCCTACACTCGGTCCCCTCCTCCAGATCGTCTATGTATATGGTAAACAGTTGAGGCCTCAACACCGATCCCTGCGGCACACCACTCGTCAACAACTGCCAACCAGAAAAGCACCCATTTATTCCAACTCTCTGCTTCCTGTTAGATAGCCAATCCTCAATCCATGCTAACACTTTATCCCCAACTCCGTGTACCTTAATCTTCTGCAGCAACCTTTTGTGAGGCACCTTATCGAACGCCTTCTGGAAATCTAAAAACACCACATCCACCGGTTCCCCTCTGTCAACTGCACTTGTTACATCTTCATAAAAATCCAGTAAATTCGTCAAACACGACTTTCCCTTCATGAATCCATGCTGTATCTGCTTGATCGAACCATTTTTTTCCAGGTGTCCTGCTATTTTTTCTTTAATGATGGATTCCAGCAATTTCCCAACTACGGACGTGAAGCTAACCAGCCTGTAGTTACCCGACTTTTGTCTACCTCCTTTTTTAAACAGTGGCGTCACATTAGCTGTTTTCCAATCAGCCGGCACTTCCCCAAAGTCCAGCGAATTTTGATAAAATTACAACCAATGCATCTGCTATTACTTCTGCCATTTCTTTCAGTACCCTGGGATGTATTCCACCTGGGCGCGGGGACTTGTCTACCTTTAGTCCCATTAGCCTACCAAGCACTACCTCTTTAATAATAGTAATCATTTTATGGACCTCACCTCCTACAGTCCCACGACCGTCAATTTTCAGTAAGCTATTTGTGTCCTCTACCATGAAGACCGACACAAAAACCTTGTTTAAGGCCTCGGCCATTTCCTCATTTCCCATTATTAAATCCCCCTTCTGGTCTTCTGAGTGTCCAACATTTACTTTAGCAACTCTTTTCCTTTTTATATATTTGTAAAAACTTTTACTATCAGTTTTTATATTTTGAAAGGGAGAATAGCCTTGGTAAAACAAAAGGAAAGAGAGAGAGCAGCAATCACAAAGGAAAGAGAAAAAGAGAGAGAAAATTTCAACTTGAAATAGTAGAAGTGCAAAAGGGTAAAACTGTGAGCGAAGCTGCAAAAATAGTAGATGATTTTGAATTGGTTCGTAAATCAAGTTTTGGGTTTCAACATCAATTTCAATCTGTGAGAGATAGAAACTGGAGAAAGGCGAAATACTCAGGTGGTAAAGGCAAAGGAAAATCTGGGTGGAGATAGAAGAAATGGCTTACGTCGGGTTAAAAAGGAAACCTCTGATGGTGGAGGAGAAATGAGAAAGTTTAGATGTTTTCATTGTAATAAAGTTGGACACACAAAGTCACAGTGCTGGTGTATTAAGGAAAGCACTGGGAAAACAGATATGGTAAAACAAAATAAGCCAGTTGGATGTGTTAAAGTGGAAAATGGGAACCATGGTTCAAGCTAAATAGGTACAAAAGATTCAACAGCTTGTTCAGGGGTTGGTTGAACAGCTCGTGTCAGGTCTCTTTAAATAATTTATTTACATGAGTATGGTTTATTCAAGTGTACCAGGAGGAATAGGTAAATAAATTAAGATCTTAAGTGATAAGGGAGCAAGTCAATCTTTAATGGCGAGAGTTGAGGAGATATGGGGCACAATGTGGACCAGAAATGATGGCCTTGCCGGTGGGACCAGAGGCCACAGGGTGGGGCAGTGCCAGCCTTGCACCTGGCAGTGCCAAGGGGGTGGGGCCTCGTAGGAAGGCAGTAGGGGAGGTCAATAGGGGGGAACTCTGGAGGGGGGGGGGCGCTGACCAATAGGGGCGGTGATTGGGGGGTGGGGCTGGTGATCGGGGGTTGGAACAGTGATCGGGGGGGGGTGGTAAACGGCCAGGGCAGTGACCCAGGAGGGGGCAATTGGCCAGGGTGGCGATTGAGAGGGAAGATTAGTTGCAGTGGTGATCCGTGGAGTGCAATGTTGGAATGATCACTGGGGGGTGGTGATGTCTGTGGCAGAGATGGGGGAGAGAGGGCTGACAGACCTCCCAGTGTGCACAGTACACAGAATTCTGGGATATCAGGGCACCTGTGCAATAGCGCCCATAGAGCTCAGCAGCCGGCTTCTCAACTGAGCTGAAACTTTACGCCCCCATTCCTCCTACCCCTTACTGGTGAGATTCACATTAAGGCCTCTTTATTGCACAAAGTGCCATAAGTTACCATTACCTACCTTGATGAAACAAACAGGCGAGAAAACTTACTGTTTATTCGCCTGTTAGATACTTCGAATATTTTGGAGAAAATTCAACCATATAGTTTGGAAGGAGTATTAAAGTTTAAAGTTTATTTATTATTGTCACAAGTTGGCTTACATTAACACTGCAATGAAGTTACTGTGAAAATCCCCCAGTCGCCACACTCCAGCACCTGTTGGGGTACACTGAGGGAGAATTTAGCATACTACCAGAAAATATACTAATGTAGGTAGGAATGTAGACTGAGGGTGGCTGTTTGAGGGTAAATCCACATCCAATATGTGGGAGCCTTTTAAAAGTCAGTTGTTAAGAATTCAGGACAAGTATGTTCCTGTAAAAATGACGGATAAAGCTGGCAAGATTTGGAACCCTGGATGACGAGAGAGACTGTGAGCTTAGTGAAAAAGAAGAAGGAGGCATACAGAAATTTCAGGAAATTGAAAACGGAAAGGGCTCTTGAGGAATACAAAGATAGCAGGAATGAGCTTAAACAGGGACTTAGGAGGGCAATAAGGGGCCATGAAATGTCCTTGGCAGGCAGGATTAAGGAGAATCCCAAGGCTTTTTATGCATATATAAAGAGGAAGAGGGTAGCTAAGGAAAGGGTAGGTCCACTCAAGGACAGTGGAGGGAATTTGTATGTGGAACTAGATGAGGTGGGTGAGGTCCTTATTCAGTACTTTACATCGGTGTTCACAAAGGAGAAAGATGTGGTAGATGGTGAGTGTAGAAAAGAGGAGGTTGACATTCTAGGACATGTTGAGATAAAAAGGGAGGAGGTATTGGAGATGTTGAAAAACATTAAGGTGGACAAGTCCCGAGGGCCAGATAGGGTGCATCCCAGAATATTGAGAGAGGCAAGGGAAAAAATTGCTGAGGCTTTCGCCAAAATCTTTGTATCCTCTTTAGCCACGGCGGGTTCAGAGGATTGGAGAGTAGCTAACCTTGTTCCTCTGTTTAAGAAGGATAGAAGAGGCAATCCAGGAAATTACAGGCCTGTGAGCCTTACATCAGGAGTGGGGAAATTATTTGAGAAGATTCTGAGGGACAGGATGTACTCACATCTGGAAGAGAATAGGCGTATGAGCGACAGACAGCATGGTTCTGTGAAGGGGAGGTTATGTCTCACAAACTTGATTGAGTTTTTTGAGTAAGTGACAAGAAAAATTGACCAGGGCAGAGCAGTGGATGTTGCATATATGGACTTTAGTAAAGCCTTCGATAAGGTTCCTCATGGTAGGCTGATACAGAAGGTGAAGTAATATGAGATCTGAGATAAGCTGGAAAGAGGGATACAAAACTGGCTTGGTTATAGAAGTGGAGATGCCGGCGTTGGACTGGGGTAAACACAGTAAGAAGTTTAACAACACCAGGTTAAAGTCCAACAGGTTTATTTCGTAGCAAAAGCCACACAAGCTTTCGGAGCTCTAAGCCCCTTCTTCAGGTGAGTGGGAATTCTGTTCACAAACAGAGCTTATAAAGACACAGACTCAATTTACATGAATAATGGTTGGAATGCGAATACTTACAACTAATCAAGTCTTTAAGAAACAAAACAATGTGAGTGGAGAGAGCATCAAGACAGGCTAAAAAGATGTGTATTGTCTCCAGACAAGACAGCCAGTGAAACTCTGCAGGTCCACGCAACTGTGGGAGTTACAAATAGTGTGACATGAACCCAATATCCCGGTTGAGGCCGTCCTCGTGTGTGCGGAACTTGGCTATCAGTTTCTGCTCAGCGACTCTGCGCTGTCGTGTGTCACGAAGGCCGCCTTGGAGAACGCTTACCCGAATATCAGAGGCCGAATGCCCGTGACCGCTGAAGTGCTCCCCAACAGGAAGAGAACAGTCTTGCCTGGTGATTGTCGAGCGGTGTTCATTTATCCGTTGTCGCAGCGTCTGCATAGTTTCCCCAATGTACCATGCCTCGGGACACCCTTTCTTGCAGCGTATCAGGTAGACAACGTTGGCCGAATTGCAAGAGTATGTACCGTGTACCTGGTGGATGGTGTTCTCACGTGAGATGATGGCATCTGTGTCGATGATCCGGCACGTCTTGCAGAGGTTGCTGTGGCAGGGTTGTGTGGTGTCATGGTCACTGTTCTCCTGAAGGCTGGGTAGTTTGCTGCGGACAATGGTCTGTTTGAGGTTGTGCGGTTGTTTGAAGGCAAGAAGTGGGGGTGTGGGGATGGCCTTGGCGAGATGTTCGCATGGTACATTGGGGAAACTATGCAGACGCTGCGACAACGGATGAATGAACACCGCTCGACAATCACCAGGCAAGACTGTTCTCTTCCTGTTGGGGAGCACTTCAGCGGTCACGGGCATTCGGCCTCTGATATTCGGGTAAGCGTTCTCCAAGGCGGCCTTCGTGACACACGACAGCGCAGAGTCGCTGAGCAGAAACTGATAGCCAAGTTCCGCACACACGAGGACGGCCTCAACCGGGATATTGGGTTCATGTCACACTATTTGTAACTCCCACAGTTGCGTGGACCTGCAGAGTTTCACTGGCTGTCTTGTCTGGAGACAATACACATCTTTTTAGCCTGTCTTGATGCTCTCTCCACTCACATTGTTTTGTTTCTTAAAGACTTGATTAGTTGTAAGTATTCGCATTCCAACCATTATTCATGTAAATTGAGTCTGTGTCTTTATAAGCTCTGTTTGTGAACAGAATTCCCACTCACCTGAAGAAGGGGCTTAGAGCTCCGAAAGCTTGTGTGGCTTTTGCTACCAAATAAACCTGTTGGACTTTAACCTGGTGTTGTTAAACTTCTTACTTGGTTATAGAAAGCAGAGAGTAGCAGTGGAAGGGTACTTTTCTAACTGGAGGTCTGTGACAAGCAGTGTTGCACAAGGATCAGTGCTGGGGCCTCTGTTGTTTATAATATATACAATGATTATATATAAAGGATTTGGAGGAAAATGTAGGTGGTCTGATTAGTAAATTTGCAGATGATACAAAAATATGGGGAAGGAGCAGATAGTGAGGAGGTTGTCAGAGGATACAGCAGGATTTAAATTGGCTGAAGAGACCTGGGTCAAAAGATGGCAGATGGAATTTGAGGTTTTGAGGGAGGTTTACAAGATTATGACAGGCTTGGATAGAATGGATAGACTAAGGGGACGATCCTTTAAAACAGAGATGGGGAGGAATTTCTTCAGCCAGAGAGTGGTGAATCTGTGGAACTCTTTGCCACAGAAGGCTGTGGAAGCCAGGTGATTGAGTGTCTATAAGACAGAGATAGATAGGTTCTTGATTAATAAGGGGATCAGGAGTTATGGGGAAAAGGCAGGAGAATGGAGATGAGAAAAATATCAGCCATGATTGAATGGCGGAGCAGACTCAATGGGCTGATTGGCCTAATTCTACTCCTATGTCTTATGGTGTTATGGATAGTCAGAGTCTTTTTCCCAGGGTTGAAGGGTCAATTACTCAGGGCGTAGGTTGAAAGTGAGAGGGGAAAGTTTAAAAGAGATCTAAGGGGCACGTTTTACACGCAGAGGGTGATGAATGTCTGGAAGGCTCTGCCGGAGGAAGTGGTGGAAGCAGATTCTATAACAGTTTCAAAAGGCATCTGGATAGATACATGAATAGGCAGGGAATAGAGGGATATAGACTACATAGTGGCAAGAAAATATTAGATTTGAGAGGCATCTGTGTTGGCACAGACTTGGTGGGCAAATGGGCCTGTTCCTGGGCTGTACTGTTCTTTGTAGCAATATGTGGAATTAATGGTGAAAAAAGTAGTGTACCATTATGTAAGGTAAGATTGGAGAGTCCAGTGAAATTTGGTGAAGTGGTGGTATGAGTCATGGAGAAATTAGCTTTTTCAGGGATACAGTTTATTCTGTATGCAACGTACAAATCTTGTACAAAATGTACCTGTTGAATTTGGCATCTTTTTTTATTTATTCATTCATGGGACATGGGCGTCACTGGCTGACCAGCATTTATTGCCCATCCCTAGCTGCCCGAGGGCAGTTGAGAGTCAACCACATTGCTGTGGCTCTGGAGTCATATGTAGGCCAGACCAGATAAAGCCTACAGATTGCTTTCCCTAAAGTACATCAGTGAAACAGATGGGTTTTTCCAACAATCGACAATGGTTTCATGGCCATCAGTAGATTCTTAATTCCAGATTTTTTTTTATTGAATTCAAATTCCACCATCTGCTGTGATGGGATTCGAAGCCGGGTCCCCAGAACATTAGCTAGGTTTCTGGATTAATAGTCCAGCGATAATACCACTAGGCCATCGTCCCCCCCCTTATCGGAGTGAATTATCCACGCCAACTTTAGCTATGCTTAGAACTTCTAAAAATCCATTCTGGAAACAGCTAAGCCAACTTTATTAAAAGAAGCATCAACTGTTGTCTTCCTGTTCTTCCAGCAATTGATTCTTATGGTCCCTTGCCAAAAATGTCTCCCACAACATCAATGAATCCTGCTCCCCAATTCTCCTCTTCTCATATGCCACAGTTTTCTCTGAAAGAGGAGCTGACCATTTTACCTCGCTTTTCTCCACTCATGTGTTTTATCCTATAATATTATGATGGCTGTCAAATTTCTAAATTGAACTCCAGTGTAATATGTGGTGCTGGTGAGATTCTCTCATCAATTTCCATGTTTGTTTCTTCTGTCCTGTGGAATTGTCCCAGCAACTATGAAACATAATAGGTCAGAGCTGGGGTGGAGGGAGAGTGGGGAACGTGGGGTAGGTGGGCTGGGAAAATGTGGACCATCGATCGGGAGGCAGCAGAGATGGAGGAACATTGCAGGTATGTGGGATGGGGTGGGGGAGTAGAGGGGATCAGATCACCAATTGAGAAAGAAAGGAGACATCAATGGTTTGTACACTTGGGAGTCAGATAGTTGATCAGAAAAGGAGACCAGGAATCAACATATATTGGTCTGTTCTCACTCCCATTATAGAATACCTTCTTAAACCTGGATTGCCTTTCGTATTTTGCCATGCAATGTCCAGTGCTGAGGCCAACAACATACATAACTCATGTCATTCATCTGCATGTTTAATAATATCTTGCTCTGAATGTGTTTCTTTTTTTGCCTCCTTTGTCTTTGTTCAGAATTGCATTCATGCTAAAGTCTCTTAAAATGGGACAAAATGGGTATGTCTAACCCATCCAATTGTCCCAACTCCCACTGCTAATTAAAATCACCACTCAAGTATGAGTAGGAGCAGCACTTCTGTATCTTCAACATGGATATTGCATTGATTGCATTTTGTTTTCTGCTGATATTTGACCTCTTTTTGCCTGTACATCAAACTGCTCAGCTCTTTATAGGTTCTTTAAAGACACTTTCTGCTAATTTTATTTATCTGTATTGTAAGTACAATTTTGGACTGAGGAAATGGGTTGGAAAATATGATTTCCTCTATTTCTTTGTCTTGAAGAAGAGAATGCTGGGTTGAAGGCCGTTAGAGTGAGACTTCCAAATTACATTGGTTTTCTAAGTCGACATAACCATTTAGCCTGGGTTGCAGACCAAAAATATCTACCTTAGACTTCTTTGATTGTGGGTGGTTAAGAAGCTGCACCCAACCTTCATCCTCACAAACCCGTACACCCCTTACTCTCCCCACTCCAGCAGGTTGGGAGATAATCCAATTGCTGTCCAAAAATCTATAGCCCCCTTTCACACTGGATACTATTATCCGTAGCAGTCAGTCACCTTGAACTTCTTTTCAACTTGATTCTTCTGAAGGAGCATCTGGAGACCTTTGCCAGATTAATCAGATAAACTGCTCATCATTGTATAAAACCACTGATGATCTCTTCCATGCATGCTTCACAGCTCATTTTCTTCTCAATAGAAACAGAGGGCTTTATTTTCAATAACCACTAGATTAAGGCTTTTTTATTAGCTTAGTTCATAGATGGAGCACATCTGTACATGTCATGGAGCAAATGGGTCAATGTCCTGCCACACTGACACAGTCACATTGTGACCTATTTGAGAAACAGATTCCATCGAATCATAAAGCCAGACAATCCATACAGTGCAGACGGAAGCCATTCAGCTCATCGAGTCGGCACCGACACTCTAAAAGAGCATCTTACCCAGGCCCACGTTGGAAATATAGGTAAAATACGGATATCTATACAGATCATTGAGAATCTGCCATTCATCAGATCAGCAACAATAAAGATCTGGAGGGATCTCTTTTATTAGTGTCTTCCTACTCATCCAAGTTCCATTGTTTACAAATTTCGTATTTAATATGACCATGCCTGAGAACAAGGATGATGGTTCAGTGTTATTTTGCCAATGCCATCTACAGATAGAATGTTGCAGATATGCAAACCAATCATTGAACTCTCTCAGAATCAGTGTTTGCCAAACTAAAGCTGGCTGAAGCTATTGACTGTCTTCCAATAACAGCTAGGATGTTGAACTAAGCAGAAGACTCTGTAAACACCAGAAAGCGTATCTATAACTGTCTCAGGATGCTAAATTTATAGATGTCAATTTTCTTAACACCTGCCCTGTGCCTAAAGGTGTGAATGAACTAAAAAATCAGTTTCTATTGCATTACATTTATGGGGTCATCTGAAGCTAAATGTAGTGATCAGAAGATGAAAGAATTAAATTCACGAGTTGTACTATCATGGGGATGCTATAGCAACTTGGCTTCAAAGTTGATGACATAATTGTGACAAGCTATTTTGTGATGGGAAAAAAGGTCTACTGCAATCACTTCAGGCTATGATCTAATCAAATGGCAGAGTAGGCGAGAGCGACTGAATGGTCCTACTCTTGTTCCTATATAACTTCATCTGTGTTCTGAGAAAGTATTTAATTTAAGATTTTTCAATTTGAGCTTTGCATTTCTATATTGATTGAATTATGATATGATCATTTCTATATAGTAGCTCTCAGCCATGTGTTCAACAACTGCACTGTTGAAAAGCTAATATTCAAAGTCTTCATCAATCCAGTTGAGGCGAGTTTGACATGAGACTGATTGCCCCTTACATCAAGGCAGCATTTAAACTAATGTGGCATCAAGCAGAACTCGTAAAATTGAAGTCAGTGAGAATCGGGGTAAAAAAAACCTCTTTACTGCCTGGAGTCATACCCAGCACAAACAAAGTGGTTTTTGGAGAACAATTATCTCAGTTCCAAAATATCCCTGCAGAAATTCTTCCAGCTAGTTTCCCAGACCCAAACATCTTCATCTGTTTCATTCATGACCTCTCTATCATGAGGCCAGAAATGGGGTTGTTCACTGATGATTGCACTGTTTTGTTCAATGTGCACAATTTGCGTCTCTTCTGAGAATGAGGTGGTGGTCTATGTCTGCAAGCAGCATGACTTGGACACCATTCAGACTCAGCATAAATGGCATTCATGTCACACAAGTGCTTTTGTTGGAGAGTTTCTGTCTCCAACAAAAGTGTGTTTTACCCCTTCCATTTGACATACAATGATATTACTATAATTCAATCCCTCACTGTCAAGGGAGTCACCGCTGACCAGAAACTGAACTGGATCAGCCACATAAATACTGTGGCTATACGAATAAGTCAGAATCTGCATATTCACAGAATCCCTACAGTGCAAAAGGAAACCATTTGGCCCCTGAGTCTGCACCAAATCTCCAACAGGTCATCTCACCTAGACACTAACTCCATTACCCCAAGTATTTACCCCTCTAGTCCCCCTAAATTACACATCTTGGGACACAAAGGGACAATTTATCATGGTCAATCCACCTAACCTGCACATCTTTGGACTGTGGGAGGAAGTTGGAGCACCGGAGGAAACCCACGCAGACACGGGGAGAATATGCAAACTCCACACAGTCACTCACGGCTGGAATCGAATCCATGTCCCTGTGAGGCAGCAGTGCTAACCATTGTGCCACGGTTCTGCAGCGAGACTTCCAACATCCTTCCCATTCTGCAATGAGACTTCCCATATCAAAGAGAACAAAGAACAAAGAAAATTACAGCACAGGAACAGGCCCTTTGGCCCTCCAAGCCTGCACCGACCATGCTGCTCGCCTGGACTAAAATCCCCTAACCTTCCGTGGATCAGATCCCTCTTTTCCCATCCTATTCATGTATTTGTCCAGACACCCCTTAAAACTCACTATCATATCTGCTTCCACTACCTCCCCCGGCAGCGAGTTCCAGGCACCCACCACCCTCTGTGTAAAAAACTTGCCTCGTACATCTCCTTTAAACCTATGCCCCCTGGTAATTGACTGTTCCAACCTGGGAAAAAGTTTCTGACTATCCACTCTGTCCATGCCCCTCATAAACTTGTAGACTTCTATCAGGTCACCCCTCAACCTCTGTCGTTCCAGTAAGAACAAATCAAGTTTCTCCAACCTCTCCTCATAGCTAATGCCCTCCATACCAGGCAACATCCTGGTAAATCTTTTCTGTACCCTCTCCAAAGTCTGCACATACTTCTGGTAGTGAGGAGACCAGGATTGAACACTATATTCAAAATGCAGCCTAACTAAGGTTCTATAAAGCTGCAACATGACTTGCCAATTTTTAAACTCAATGCCCCGGCCGATGAAGGCAAGCATACCGTATGTCTTCTTGACTACCTTCTCCATCTGCATTGCCACTTTCAGTGACCTGTGTACCTGTATACCCAGATCCCATATCCTCTCTACCATCTTCAAAACACAAGCCAAGAGGATGATGGAATACTCACTGCTTGGCTGGATGAATGCAGCACTGTAACAGTACTCAACAAACTCAGCATCAGCTAGGACAAAGCATTGGCACATTAAACATTCCCTTCCCCAATCACTGGCACTCTGTGGTTGCTGTGTATCATCTCCGACAGTATCTTCCAACTCACAAACTCGACCACCTGGGATAAAAGCAGCAGGTGTATGGGAACACAACCACCTCCAAGTTCCGTTCCAAGTCACACACCATATTGACTTGGAAATAGATCATTGTTCCTTCATTGTTGCTGGGCCACAATTCTGGAACTCCTGAACAGCACTGTGGGGATACTTTCACTGAACTGCATCAATTCAGGAAGACAGCTCACCACTACCTTCTCACCCAGTTACTATAGGCAACAAATTCTGGCCTTGCCACTTCCTATGAATTGATAAAAATGTGCCTCCTTTTACTTAGCAGAATAAAAGTTGTCTTTGAACATGTATCAATTATTTCTCCCGCAATTCACAATGAAACAATATAAATGTATACGTATGTGATGAGTGGGGCTAACTGTGGCAACAAAATATAAATTATCATTGGAATACAAAATACTTGAAGGAATTGTACACTCTCCAGCATTTCACATTTTGAGAAATGAACGCATAATACATGGAGAGCTTATCAAATACCCCATTCAAATATTTCTGATTTTTTTTCTAAATAACAACATAGGTGGACAAATTAGACTTGTGGCAACATTGACAGTATGACAGATATTTATGCTAGTCTATGCTGGCTGGACCCCAGTTGATATGGCTCACTTAAGTGCTTCAGGGAAACTACATTCCTCAAACAGCTACTGCAGTTTGGTGTAAGTGGGTAATTGGTCAGCTTCTGCACTAAACCAAACAGTAGCTTAACCATGGAAAAATCCTGGGGACAGCCTCCTGCTGCTTATGGGCCCACGATACTAAAACTTGAACATTGTGAGCGATCTCCAAGTGGCCTCTTTCAGGATTTCTGGTTTGTCTCATCAGTACTTGGTATCACAAGGTGGATAATACAAAGAACAGGTTTTAACCATTTGTGATACATTTTTCATTCAGGGCTCAATTCTAACACGGAGCCCTGATTTCCATATTTAATTATTGATCCTAATTCAGGCCTGGGCAATGAAAATCTGTCTGAGACAATAAAATATCTGGCACACTTCTGGCACAATTTGAGCATCACAGTACAAAATGTGGTACTGAGTACTAATTTATTTACACCAGAAATGTATAGTTGTGAGTTGGATCGCTCATAGCTTCGGACAGGTGATAACCTTCTGTCTACCTAGCCCACCTATCCACATTATTCCCTTGGTGAATTTTTAATAACTTTAAACCCCATTTGTTGAGAAGATTATTTCTATTTTCTTCATGAAACCCATTAAGGTTTCTTGTTCTTCCACCCACACTGCTATTCTGTTCCCCATACTTACTATGTCTTTGGGACAGAATTCCTCCTGTTTCTTGTTGTTGCCCTCAATTTGTCAGTGTTAAAGTTCTACATCCACCAGAATAAAAAACGTTTATTTGGATCAAATTTGTTCTAACATTTTATAAATGCTTCAATCATCTCCAGTTTAACCATCTCTTTTCAAAAATAAAAACACCTGAGGTTGGAAAACTGATACTTGGATGAATTACTGACACAGTTCCCATGCCCAAGCTAAGTCACTATTGCAATGCAATTTCTGTACTTAAATGATGGAATAGGCCAGAAGGTGAGTTTGGCGCCCATTAAACACCCTGAACAGCCCCAGGAGGTGGGAGCTGCCTGCTTGGTGTGAGTGACAAAGGCAGATGGTAGCCATGTTGGGGGCTGCAATTGCCTTGTCAATTGGAACAGGAAGCTCCTTAGAAGTCCAGGAAGTTCAAAGTGGTCAGGGACAAGGGGATTTGATGCATTTCTCAGGCCAGCACTAGCTGGCCCTTCAGACCAGACCTCAAAACAACTGCAGAGAAAATGATTTGCTTCCCATGGCAAACCTGAAAGCTGTACAATAACAAACACCAATCTATCACTTGGCAGTTTGGAACTTGAATATTGCTGAAAAGAGAGACATGTTGTCAAAGTTTTTTTATCTTGCAGTCAATGATTTATACTACAGAAGGAAAGGGTGCTGATTGGCCAAGGCATTGCTATGGAGAAAGTTTTGGGGAACTCAAGGCTCCCCAGCTCCCGGCTAATTCAAAAAAGTGCAAGGTTTGAATATATTCCTTTTGTTTTCAGAGGATAGATCCCTGCTAATCAATGTAAGTAGCTTCTAACAATGTAAATGAGCCATAGAACAAGCTCAGCTGATTACCTTAAATTGGTTGTTAGTATAGCTTTTAGTGGCCTCAGGATTGTTCAACAAGTGCTGTCCATTTGCAGAATCACATCATGATCGCGAGAGCACATAATTAATTTTCTTTTTAATTCATTTATGGGATGTGGGTGGGTAAGGCTGCCATTTATTGCCCTTTCCAAAATTATCTTGTATTGTGGTGAGCTGCCTACTTAAATGCAACTAAGTGACTTGCTGGATCATTTTGGAAGGTAGTTTATTAATCAGTTGCATGTTGTGGGCCTGCAGTCACGTATGAGCCAGACCAGGTAAGGATAGCAGTTTTCCTTCCCTAAAGGACATCAGATGAGTCTTTACAACAGGACAATAGTTCCATGATTGCCATGCCTGATATTTGCTTCTAAACTTTATGCAACTAATTGGATGGAACATTTTTAGTTCCCAAATCATATGGGATTTGAACTTCAGAAGGAACTGAACCACGCATATGAGTATAAAATTTCCTGTCAGAAAGTTATTTATCATATGATTAAATCTAATAATGTGTCCTGTACCTCAGGCAAAGCAGACAAAATTAGGCACACGATCAGAAAGACTAATATATAAGAAAAAGAAAATGAGTCAGAGAAGTTAAGAGCATAAATGGTAGGCATGCACAACCTTAGAAATACTGAGACCAATTGCACATCCGGGTATTCTTGACATAGGTTAGGCTTTGAAGGGAGTCTTTCTGAGGAAATTGCAAGCCTGCTGTTTATGACTTTCCATCCATTTAAATGAAGAATGAAGACATTTGACATTTCACCAATGTAAAATTCATTTTTTAGATTCAATGAGGGTGGTCAGCAGTAATTGGGTGGAATTTAAAGTGGGCTGGGAGGGCCTTGTGATTGGATGGAAAGGTGCAGGGTGGAAACTCCACCGTCTTCCTGATTTCCCTCAATTAAGTCCAAGATGGAAAAGGCTGAGGATGGCCTTCCTGCCTGGATGCTAACGGAGGCCCTTAAATGGACACCTACAGGTCTCATCCAGCTACTATTGGTATTGAACCATAGCTTCTTGTTGTGGGGGAGGAGTCCCTCTTAATTGGACAGCCCGTGCCTTATGGAGAAAACCCACTGGTGGCAAGAGACACCTACTCATGAATACCCCTGCCTTCCTTAAAAACTAAATCCCCTCCTCCCCATCATGGGAGCTTCACCATCCGATCTGCCTTCAATCCAGGATCCAATGATAATCCTGCAGCCTGGGCCTTCTGCAGTAAGGGCAGTGAGCACCACTCCTAGTTGTGCTGCTGATACTGGAGAGTCACCAGTGCGAGGTTCCTTTGACCATGGTGAAGACCCTGATTAGGCAATTTACTGATTAGTTGTTTTGTGGTTCAAAACTTGAGTATTGCTGTAAAAAGAGACAATCAATCAAATCTTTTCATCTTGCACTCATCAGGATAGCTGACAAAAAAATTACCAACAGTAACGGGAGAACAGGAGTTTATGTCGCATGAGAATTGAGTGCTGATTGGTTGGTGATAAGTATTGACCAGGAATTTCAACAGAAAGAAAAGTAATGAGGTGCCACACTCATGGGTTAAAGTCAAACACAATGCAGGTTTATTTAGGAGATGTTGCTCATCCAAGTTCCAATAAGGAAGTGCCCTAAAAGTCCGCAAATCCCTCTGCTTATATTACTACAGGTCGTGTGACATTCTACCAGCAGAGATGCAACTACTTTAAGTACATAACAGTTGGCAAGTGGACTGTGATTGGTGGAGGTGTTGCCATAGAGAATGCAGCATCGAACAGCATTTTCCACAGCAACACCTTCACCTATTAGAGTCCATTTGCAACCAATCAGCACACTCTTCTCATGCAGTGTAAATTCTTGTTCACTTACTGTTGGTACTTTTGTGCGAGCTCTGCTGATCAGTGCAAGATGAAAATCTCTAACAGCATGTCTCTCTTTTTCAGCAATACACGGGCCTGATTAGTGTTAACTCGAGCTGAGGGGACTTGGAGTGGCCACAGCAGGGTTTCTACTGATTCTCAAGCTGGTGGACGGTTCCACCACAATCAGCATTAAATTCCACCCCAGTTCTGTCTCATTACAATAGATAACTTTGTCAAGGATTTTTATAGGGAGACTGATAGCCTAAAAGGGCAAGTTTTTATCAGTCTAGTGATTTCTACGTGTTTATAGTCCAGAGGAACTTCCGCCAGTGCACCCTGTGGAGAAGCGCTTAATCACTGACAGCAGCTTCTGCAGACTATGCAGCATATGCACAATCTGGAACTTGCTGTCAGTTTTAGAGGAGTAATGATGGTAAACACTAACAGTTTCACTGTCATTACTACCACAACATCTGAGCCAATGTGTTGTACTTTCAGGCTGAATGTTGCTGAACAAGTCATTCAACATGCTAATATTGACTCCAAGAAATAATTGTATTTCACATGAAGATAGAGTACAGTCAGTTATTGAATTGGAAAGTCATGAGGAAGATGGTTTTAAACACCACCATTTCATGGAGTTTATTCATTTTAAATGGTTGCAATTGTTTGCACAGTAATTTGAGGAAATAGATGCAGGATTGTGTGCATGTATTTATATAACTTGATGAATGACAGTACAGTAACTCCATGGATTGACAAGCTATCGTGCTTATTAGATCCTCACAGTTTTTTCCTGTCCTCTGCAGGTAGTTGACCAAATAGACCATCTTACCTGTGACCTACAGCTGGAGGAGGAAATGACTGACAGCTCCAAGACTGACACTATAAATAGCACCTCAAGTAGTACAACTGCCTCAAGCCTGGATAAGATCAAAGTACACTCAGTTAGATCAATTTGCAAGACAACAGTGACTTCATCAGCTATCCTAACAGTTCTAAAGAAAGCCAATCCCCCACCTCCACCTCCACGATTAACCCCCATCCGATGTGAGGAGCCCCGCAGACTATCTTATTGTGTTAACCCTCTGACAACCAATGGGGCCTTGCTTCGCAATGGTGCATTCTTGTGTAAGACAGATAAAATGCCAAATGGAGATGTGTGTTGTCTCCCTGGTAGCAACCCAGAAAAAATGCGCAAACAGCCACTGGTGCCCAGAGTTGATAAAGATAAATGTCCACAGGTTACACGGGAAAGAGTTCGATTTAGTGAGGAAGTTCAGTACCATGGCTACTGTCCGGATTGTGATGTCCAATATGACATGAGAAATAGGGATGTGCATTTGCATGGTGAATTGAGCAATGCAAAAGGGAAACCACCTCACCAGTGCCCTCCCCTTGAAAATGGAGGGTCAGGCAGTACTTTTAGTAATAATTTCCCAAGCATAAAAGCTAAAATCACACCTCCACAGACTGCTCCAAAGCCTCAAAAAACTATTCTGAGGAAGACAACAACCACAACAGTTTGATGCAAGGATCTTATGAACTATTTTGTATCCTAATGAATTGAGCACTTTCTACTCGAGCAATAAAGAGCCAAAACACATTATACCCAGTGTTCTCCAGTGAAGTGACACAGAAGAAATCATGGTAAGTGAATTGATTTCCTTTTTCAAATATTTCCATTGTTTGTGCCAATCGCTTTATATATTGTATATTTTACATAATGTATCCTATTGGTTGGTTAAGAACTATAAACATCAACATACTTAAGCACAGCATACCTCTCTGTTGGCCCTTACAGATCATTAAAAATTCATGTGACAATATTAATCCAAAACAGAATCAAAGAACAAAGAACAAAGAAAATTACAGCACAGGAACAGGCCCTTCGGCCCTCCAAGCTTGCACCGACCATGTTGCCTGACTTAACTAAAACCCCCTATGCTTCCGTGGACCATATCCCTCTATACCCATCTCATTCATGTACTTGTCAAGATGCCCCTTAAAAGTCACTACCGTATCCGCTTCCACTACCTCCCCCGGCAACGAGTTCCAGGCACCCACCACTCTCTGTGTAAAAAATCTGCCTCGTACATCTCTTTTAAAGCTTGCCCCTTGTACCTTAAGCCTGTGCCCCCTGGTAATTGACTCTTCCACCCTGGGAAAAAGCTTCTGACTATCCACTCTGTCCATGCCTCTCATAATCTTGTAGACTTCTATCGGGTCTCCCCTCCACCTCCGTCGCTCCAGTGAGAGCAAACCAAGTTTCTCCAACCTCCCCTCATAGCTAATGCGCTCCATACCAGGCAACATCCTGGTAAATCTTTTCTGTACCCTCTCCAAAGCCATCCTTCTGGTAGTGTGGTGACCGGAATTGAACACTATATTCCAAGTGCGGCCTCACTAAGGTTCTATAAAGCGTCAACATGACTTGCCAATTTTTAAACTCAATGTCCCGGTCGATGAAGGCAAGCATGCCGTATGCCTTCTTGACTACCTTCTCCACCTGCATTGCCACTTTCAGTGACCTGTGTACCTGTACACCCAGATCCCTTTGCCTATCAATACTCCTAAGGGTTCTGCCATTTACTGTATATTTCCTATCTGTATTAGACCTTCCAAAATGCATTACCTGACATTTGTCCGGATTAAACTCCATCTGCCATCTCTCCACCCAAGCCCCCAACTAATCTATATCCTGCTGTATCCTCTGATGGTCCTCATCGCTATCTGCAAATCCACCAACCTTTGTGTCGTCCGCAAACTTACTAATCAATCCAGTTACATTTTCCTCTAAATCATTTATATATATTACAAACAGCAAAGGTCCCAGCACTGATCCCTGAGGAACATCACTTGTCACAGCCCTCCATTCAGAAACGCACCCTTCCACTGCTACCCTCTGTCTTCTTTGACTGAGCCAGTTTTGTATCCACCTTGCCAGCTCACCTCTGATCCCATGCGACTTCACCTTCTGCACCAGTCTGCCATGAGGGACCTTGTCAAAGGCCTTGCTGAAGTCCATGTAGACAACATCCACTGCCCTACCCTCATCAATCACCTTCGTCATTTCCTCAAAAAACTCAATCAAGTTCGTGAGACACGACCTCCCCTTCACAAAACCATGTTGCCTCTCAGTAATACGTCCATTTATTTCCAAGTGGGAATAAATCCTGTCTCGAAGAATCCTCTCCAATAATTTCCCTACCACTGATGTAAGGCTCACCGGCCTGTAATTACCTGGATTATTCTTGCTACCCTTCTTAAACAAAGGAACAACTCCACACAGACAGTGACCCGAGGCCGGAATTGAACCTGGATCCCTGGCGCTGTGAGGCAACAGTGCTAACCACTGTGCTGCCATGCCGCCCTTGCACTGTGCTAATGGTAGAAGTTGGATGTAAATACTCTTTTGAAACAATTTTTTATGAGACAGAAAGAGACAGAGTGGCCTTATGAAATTTTTGCTATAAGCCTAAAATACTTAAGCCTGAATGTTATGGCCATTCATTTCCTTTGTTATAGCTGTATTTATTCCCATTGCACTATTTAATTAACATTATTTATTTACATTTGTATAAATTTATGCTTATGAATATTTTGAATTATGTATTATGAATATTTATTTATCTTAATAAGAAAGTCAAGCTTACTTTGGACTAGTTTATTCCTAATCCTATAATAATATTGTAATCACTACAGAGTAACTAATAAAGTATTCACTTTGGAATTTAAGCCACTCCCTATTTTTCTGGCTGTTGAAAACCCTAAGCTACACTTTTCTTTGTAAGTTGCACCCATATCATTTAAAGATATGAAAGCCTAATTATATACCAGCATGCTCTAACAAAATAAAATGCATTTACCAAGAATACAAAAGTGCAATATTGAGATGATGGAGCCCATGAGATTTAATGAACCTAAATTGAAGCATTTGTATTGAATTCATATCGAGCAATACTTTCGTTAAGGAACAGAATTTCTTGTTAGCCACTTTACATAACTTAGAATCATAGAATCCCTACAGTACAGAAGGAGGCTATTCGGCCCATCAGGTCTGCACTGACCACAATCCCACCTAGGTCCTATTCCCATAACCCCACACATTTACCCTGCTTTTCCCCCTGACACTAGGGTCAATTTAGCATGGCCAATCAACCTAACCCACACATCTTTCGACTATGGGAGGAAACCGGAGCATTCGGAGAAAACCCAAGCAGACATGGGGAGAACTCCACACAGACAGTGACCCGAGGCCGGAATTGAACCTGGTTCCCTGGTGCTGTGAGGCAACAGTGCTAACCACACTGTGCCACCATGCCGCCCTTGCACTGTGCTAATGGTAGAAGTTGGATGTGAATACTCTTTTGAAACAATTTTTTATGAGACAGAAAGAGACAGAGTGGCCTTATGAAATTTTTGCTATAAGCCCAAAATACTTAGGCCTGAATGTTATGGCCGTTCATGCTGGTGGGATTTTCCCATCCTGCTGCAGTGAACAGAGATTTGGCTGGGCGCCAAATTCTCCAACCTCGCTGCAGCGGGAGCGTGGCATGAACAGTGGTAAAATTGCACCCTGAGTGTTCCATCTTTTACCAATTATACTGTTTTGGTTGTTTCTCAGATTTTCACTGGAAAGGTATGTTGGTTAATAACCTATGTAACTGTTCTTTGTGCTTTTTTCATATTTGGTATAAATAAATATATATTAGTTGTGAAGTAAATGTATTGAAAATTGGGATCAGACCATTCCATGCACTGTAGGGAACAGTTCAGTATATTGACATCATGATGAAAAAATCTAGTACAAAACGTCATCCAGTAAGCTAAATATTTTTTTCACATCATTTTGTCAAACGTGCAGAATCCGTGTAATTCTTTAACAAGTACAAGACTGGATTAAGGATGCAATTTTATGGTCCCATCATGGCAGGGGATGGGGCGTAAAATGCAACAAGCTGTCCAGAAGGCCATTGACTTGCAGCCCCTCAGGGTGGAATTTTCTGGGGCTTTTTAATAAATGTCAACTGTAATAAGTCCTCGGAGGCAGAAATCCCTTCACCAAAATCCCTTTCTTTACACGTCTGACAACAGCACACAGAGTGCTTTCAGTTAGCAGTCTACATGAAGAGACCCAGAGGAGCTGACATGCCTGGTTAAGTACAAAGCAAAAGGTTCCCTGATTGGCCCATCAATTTGGCCCTTAATCAGGGAATTCATATTCTAACGGGCCCACCTCAATTGCCTGATTAAAGTCATTACATCAACTCAGGCAGGAAAAGCAGCATGCTGCCCGTGGCTGCATTGCTGGTTTCTCCCGCCATATTTTTGGAACTTAGTGAAAGTAAATGCTTGTGGCGGTTCCCATGATAACAGCCTTCAAGAGATTGTGGTACCCAGGGGGCAGTGCCAGGGGCATTGCTAGGGTACTGTCCAGGCAGGACCCTCTCCTCCCTGGGTCTGTTATTTTAGTTACAACCCTGGCGGGGTCTATTCACTAGGTTCCTGTTTTGCAAAGGCTGTTGTAAACCCTGGCATAATGCTGGTGGGTGGGGGGGAAGTGCGGGGCACGGAATCCCTTCTTGTTGGGGGGGCAGGTGGGGGCGATACAATGGGAGGCCTATTAAGTATATGGTTCTCGCTATGAAAGGTCGAGAACTCCATTATGTGACTGGTACATATTGGAGACAATGGACTGGGAGATCCTGCCGGTGTGAAAGCCTTTAGGAATTCCTTCAATTCTCCGCCCCCACTGCCATTTCCACCCGTTGAAAATCCCCCCATAAGTTGTTCTGTAAATATCATTAACTTCCATTTCTGTTTACATTGCTGGTATTATTTTGTGTTGCTGCTTTAAACTTCACTAATGTGCATTTGTAGTTTAATTATGGCCGTGCCATTCACTGCTGGATTTGGCTGTACCACATAAATGCATTATTAGTCCCTAAACTGTCCTGCTAAAATTATTCACTGTTCCAGGAATGCAAAGATAATCCCTGGCTTCTCATCTCTGCTGCAAATTATCTTGTGAAATCCTTCTTTCCTCCTCCTCTAAGCTTATTCCAATAATAAGCGCAAGGAGTTCTTGTGCTTCTTTGTCACTAAGCTTGAAACCATCTCATCAGCTACATATGTTGCTTCTTTCCCCTTCTCCACCCCACCAACCCAATCTTCTAAATTTCCTCTCTTGCTCTACACCTCATCTTGTATCTTTCTTTAGTTTCTCTCCATCTTCCCTCATGCTCACAGTAAGCTCACCTTGTCCACTAGACCCACCTCCTGCTGGCTTCAAACTATTCCCGCCAAATTGCTGACCACCCAACTTGTTTACCTGGTTCCCTCTGAAAGCTGATATTGTTAATCGTTTCTTCTTAGGTACTGTCTCCTTTCCCTACAAATCTGTCATTGTCACCCCATTCCCAAAACCCCTGCTTGGCACCTCCACCTTCACAAGCTCGCACCCCATGACTAATCCCCCTTTCTTAACAATGTCCCTGAATCTGTTGTTGTCTCCCAAATTCGTGTCCAAGTTTCCCAGAGGTCCTGTGTTTGAACCTGATACCATGGCACTGAAATGGCCTTCACCAAAATCACAAATGACATTCTGAGTCAACGTGACCATGGTAAACTATCTATCCCTCCTCATTCTTCTTGACCTGTCGGCAGCCTTTGACATGGTTGACCATACCATCCTCCTCCAATTGTCTCCCCACCATCATCTAGCTTCCCTCACCTGATTGCACTCTTACCTGCACTTTGATCAGCCATGATCAAAATGAATGGTGGAGCAGGCTCGAAGGGCCGATTGGCCTACTCCTGCCTCTAGTTTCTATGTTTATCTATCCAGTCACAGCTTTAGAATTATCTGCAATTGTTTCTCCTCTTGTTTCCTTACCATGACCTGTGAAGTCCCCTGAGGATTTATCCTTCGACTCCTTCTATTTATCATCAACATGCTGACCTTAGACACCATCATCTGAATACACAGTGCTGTGTTCCACATCTATACTGAAATCAAGTTCTAACTAACTTACCACTACTTCCTCCACTGTCTCTGATTTGTCACACTGCTTTTCCAACATTTAATCCTCCAACAAAATATTGGGAAGACCAAAGCCACCACAAAGCTGCTGGTTGCTATAACAACCTCTGTTCCATGGCCACTGACTCCATTCCTCTTTCCAGTCACTGTCTGAAGCTGAGTCAGATCGTTCACGACCTTGTTACCCTATTTGATCCTAAGATAAGTTACTGATCACGTAACTGCTCCATCATTTTTTAACTCTGTGTAACATTTCCCATGTCTACCTCTGTTTCAGTTTATTTGTTGTTAAAATCCTCATCCACGCCATTTTTACTCCTCAACTTGACTATTCCAATACTCTCCTGGGTAGCCTTCAATCTTCCACCCTCAAAAAACTTGGACCTGTCCAAAATGCCTGTATCCTACTTGCACCAAGTCTTGTTTACCCATCATCCCTATGCTTGCTGACGTACATTGACTCCTGGTCTGGTAAAGCCTCAAATTAAAATTCTCATCCTTGTTTTCATATGCCTCCACAACCTCATCACTCCCTGTCTCTTTAACCTCTTTAACAGCTGTATAACGCTCCGAGATCTCTATACTCATCCAGTTCTTATCTCTTGCCCAACCCAGATATTATTCTATCAGTGGTGAATGTTCCTTCAGCTTGACCCTAGACTCCCCAAGCCCTTCCATTTCTCTACCTGCCCATTTTCCTTTGACATATTTCTTAAAACCCTCTCTTAACTCCAATTACCTTAATAACCCATTTTGTGGCTTGATGTCATATGTTGTTTGTAAACACTCCTGTGAAGCAACTTGTAAAGTTTTACTACACTAAAGGTGCTTTATAAATGGAAATTCTTGTTATTTGACTTTTAATGCTACATGTCGAATCTTTCAACACATATACACAGCTCAATATAGCAGCTATATCATCCATTACATAACCAGCTTGGTAAATGGATATACCAGCTAGCCACTGTTTGCGGTGGAAATTTAAATTCCTCACACAGGGCACACTTGGATGTGACATTGAGATTGTTTCTGATAGATCCTTTCCCCTTATTTTTGACTTTTGTGGAAGTTGTTGTGTAAAAGCTTTCCTGAACAACGTTTGAGGAGGTAGTTCAGCTGTGGTCAAGGTGCATTCCTGCAAAGTGGAATGGTAGTGCAAACAAACCGAGAGCTCCCTGGATGATGAAAGAGAGAAACATCAAGATGAAGCAGAAAAGAAGGGTGCATATGATTCCTGAAAGAACGATGATGCACTTCCTATTCTGACCCAACACAGAAGGTTGAGAGAGGAATTGGCAAGCAGATAAGAGCAGTAAAGCGAGAGCATGAGAAGAGACTGGCAGCTCATGTAAAAGGGAATCCAGAGATCTTCTGAAGACCTATAAATTGTAAAAGGGCAGGAAAAAAAAAGGAGTGGGACCAATTATTCTACCTAAAAAGGGATTTGCACATGGAGGCAGACGGCCTGATTGAATGAGTACTTTGCATCTGTCCTTACCAAGGAAGAAGACACTTCCCAATTTATTGTCAAAGAAGGGGTAGTTGAGACACTTGATAAGGAGGTGGTATTACATAGACTGGCTATATTTAAATTTGATCCAAGGAAAGATAAGTCTGGAAATTGCAGATACACTAGCCCAAATTTTTCAATCTTTCCGAGGTTGAGGGGTGGTGCAATAAGACTGAGGAATTGAAAATGATGCACCCTTATTCAAAAATGGGTGTAAAGGTAAGCCCAGCAATCACAGGCCAGTCAGTTTAACCTTTGTGGTGAGGAAGCTTCCATAAATATAATTCAGTCAAAAATGAATATTCACTTGGGCAAATGTGGGCTAATTAAAGAAAACCTACCACTGATATGAGACTCACTAGTCTGTAATTCCCTGATTTATCTCTGTCACCCTCCTTGAAAAGTGAAACCACATTAGTTTTCCTCCAATACTCTATCACTCCCCTGTGGCCAGACAGAAATTAAATATTTGGGTCAGAGCCCCTGTAATTCCATGCCTTGCATCCTACAGCAGCCTGGGATACATTTCATCCGGAACTGGAAATTTGTCCACTTTTAAGCCCACTAAAATCTCCAAAGCTTTCTTGCTCCCTATGCCAAACAGTTCAAGAACCTCACAGTCCCTTTTCTCAGATTCTTTACCTACGTCCTCCTTCTTCCGAGTGAAGGCAGATGTGAAGTATTGATTTAACACCCTACCAATGTGCTCCAGCTACACGCACTCTTTGCCTCGCTGGTCCCTAATGGGCCCTATTTTTCCCTAGTCATCATCTTCCCCTTAATATACTTATAGAATATACAAAGAACAGTACAGCACAGGAAACAGGCCCTTCGGCCCTCCAAGCCTGTGCTGCTCATTGGTCCAACTGGACCATTCGTTTGTATCCCTCCATTCACAGACTGCTCATGTGACTATCCAGGTAAGTCTTAAACGATGCCAGCGTGTCTGCCTCCACCACCCTACTTGGCAGCGCATTCCAGGCCCCCACCACTCTCTGTGTAAAATACGTCCCTCTGATATCTGAGTTATACCTCGCCCCTCTCACCTTGAGCCCGTGACCCCTCGTAATCGTCACCTCCGACCTGGGAAAAAGCTTCCCACTGTTCACCCTATCTATCCCCTTCATAATTTTGTACACCTCTATTTGGTCTCCCCTCATTCTCCGTCTTTCCAGGTAGAACAAGCCCAGTTTACCCAATCTCTCCTCATAGCTAAGACCCTGCATACCAGGCAACATCCTGGTAAACCTTCTCTGCACTCTCTCTGAAGCCTCCACGTCCTTCTGGTAGTGCGGCGACCAGAACTGGACGCAGCACTCCAAATGTGGCCTAACCAGCGTTCTATACAGCTGCAACATCAGACTCCAGCTTTTATACTCTATACCCCGTCCTATAAAGGCAAGCATACCATATGCCTTCTTCACCACCTTCTCCACCTGTGCTGCCACCTTCAAGGATTTGTGGACTTGACCACCTAGGTCCCTCTGTGTTTCTATACTCTTGATGGCTCTGCCATTTATTGTATAACTCCCCCCTATCTTGGGATTCTGCCTAATCTTACCTGCCAGTGTTTTTTCATGCACCCTCTTTGCTCTCTAATTGCTTTCTTAAGTTCCCCACTGCACCTTCTATACTCTACTAAGGCCTCCACTGTTTTACTCCCTTCATATCTGCCGAAAGTCTTTCTTTGCTTCCTAATTCAGTCCTGATATTCCCAAGCATCCAGGGTTACCTGAGCTTGTTGCTCCTACATTTCACCCAAGGGAACATGTTGGGCCTGTACTCTATTCATTTCCTTTCTGAATGCCCCCCACTGCTTTGCTGTAGATTTTCCCACAAGAAGCTGTGCCCAGTCTACTTTGGCGGGATACTGCTTTATTTTAATAAAATTTGTCTTCCCCCAATCCAAACCCATTTTTGAAGACTATATTTTCCTTTTCTGTAACAAACCTATATTGTACTGTGTTGTGGTCGCTACCACCAAAATACTGCCCCATTGCCCCCTCGAACACCTGACCGGCTTCATTCCCAAGAAGCAGATCCAGCACTGCGCCATTCTTTGTTACACGTGCTACATATTGATATAAAAAGCTCTCGTGAATACCTTTCAAGAAATCTGTCCCTCTGAACTCTCTACAAAATGACTAAGCCAATTAATGTTGGCGAAGTTGAAATCCACTAATATAATTACCCTATTATTATTTTTAGACACCTCAGTGAATTATCTACATCTGAAGTACGAGAGCAGTTTTAATTCCCTTGTTTAAGGAAATAAATTATTTCATTGGAGGCAGTTCAGAGAAGGTTCACTAGGATGATCCCCGTTATGGAGGGATTGTCTTATGAGGAAAGGTTAAGCAGGTTTGGACTCTACTTATTGGAATTTAGAAAAATGAAATATGACCTCACTGACACGTTAGATTCTTAAGGGGCTTAGAATCAGAGGTTTACAGCATGGAAACAGGCCCTTCAGCCCAACTAGTCCATGCCGCCCTTTTTTTTAAAAAAATGACTAAGCTAGTGTCAATTGCCCATGCTTGGCCCATATGCCTCAATAGCCATCTTACTTGTCTGAACGCTTTTTAAAAGAAAAAAAATTGTACCTGCCTCTACTACTACCTCTAGTAGCTTGTTCCAGACACTCACCACCCTTAGAAAAAATTGCCCCTCTGCACCCTTTTGTATCTCACCTTAAACCTATGTCCTCTAGTTTTGGACTCCCCTACCTTTGGGAAAAGATATTGGCTATCTAGCTGATCTAACATGTCCCCTCCGTTCCCAAAAGGCCCAATATACATATGCTTATAGTTACATAATGACTCCCACCTGCAAGCTGACGTTAAATAATTACTAGTGGCTGATTGAAGTCACACTAGAATTGACCAAAAAAGGAACTGACCTGCATTATACAACAGACTCAGCATGAACAAGAGCTACAATGGAAACATCACTAAAGGTAAGCATGCAGGTGGTAAAGATGACAAATGGCATGTTGATCTTCATTGCAAGAGGTTTTAAGTACAGGAGCAGGGTTGTGTTGCTGCAATTATACAGGGCCTTGGTGAGGCCACACCTAGAGTATCGTGTGCAGCTTTGGTCTCCTTTTCTGAGGAAGATGTTCTTGCTCTCGAGGGAGTGCAGCAAAGGTTTACCAGGTGGATTCCGGGGATGGCGGGACTGATAGAGATTGACTAAGTTAGGATTGTTTTTGCTGGAGTGCAGACGATGAAGGGGATCTCAGAGACTTACAAATTTCTAACAGGACTAGACAGGGTAGATGCAGGGAGGATATTCCCAATGGTGGGGGAATCCAGAAGCAGGGGTCACAGTCTGAGGATTCAGGGTAGATCATTTAAGATGGAGGCGAGGAGACATTTCTTCACTCAAAGAGTGGCGAGTCTGTGAAATTCATTACCACAGCAAGTAGTTGATGCCAAAACATTGAGTGTATTCAAGAGGCAGCTAAGTATAGCACTTGGGGGGAATGGGATCAAAGGTTATGGGAGAAAAAGCAGCATTAGGCTATTGAGTTGGAAGATCAACTATGATCGTAATGAAGGTGGAGCAGACTCGAAGGGCCAAATGGCCTCCTCCTGCTATGTTCTGTTTCTATATTTCTTGTTTTTTTAGTCTTAAGACGAAGTTCAATATATGAAATGGATGAAGACAAAAACGTGGAACCATTCCAGAAACAATACATGATACAGGACAGAAAAAGGGAGGCTATATTCGTTGGCTCAGTTGGACTAGATCAAAGTTTTCCTCATCAGTTATTAGCTCCCTCTAATGAGATGAATGCTAGCTAGTACCTGGCAGTTCAAGGATTCTTCTATTGTTCTTGATAAGTAGTAATGGGTGCAAAGTCACTAAATCTTTATCACCATTTGGAAAATTGCCAATATTTTAATAAACCAATTGACCAAATTTGCAAAAAGCAATCTCTACAACTTCTCTGGATGCTACAGGGTAAATGTTGAGATGATGTTTCCTCTCATGGGAGAGGCTAAGACCAGAGGCCATAGTCTCAGAATGAGGGGGCACAAATCTAAGACTAAGATGAGGAGGAATTTCTTCTCTCAGAGAGTTGTGAGTCTCTGGAACTCCTTGCCACAGAGAGCTGTGGGGGCAGAGTCCTTGTGTATACTTAAGGCTGAGATAGATAGATTTTTGATTAGTTAGGGACTGAAGGGTTATGGGGAAAGGGCAGGGAAGTGGATGTGAGGAATGTTGGCTCAGCCATGATCCTATTGAATGGTGGAGCAGGCTTGAAGGGCCGAACAGCCTACTCCTGTTCCTATTTCTTAAGGTCTTATGGTCAAACCCCTCCCAACAGCACTAGCACATCCACCTGCAAGGACATTGATCCTATTCTGGTTCCCGTACAGACTGTCCCGCTTGTACATGTCCCACCTTCCCCAGAAACAATCGCAGTGATCCAGGAATCTAAAGCCCTCCATCCTGCATCAACTCTTGAGCCACGCATTCATCTGCCCAATTCTTCTATTTCTGTACACACTAGCATGTGACACTGGGAATAATCTAGCGATTATAACCTTGGAGGTCCTGCTTTTTAATCTGCTGTCTAGTCCCTGAATTTAAGATACAATACCTCATTCTTCATTTTATCTATGTCGTCAGTACCAACACGTACCACAACCTCTGATTTATCACTCTCTCCCTTTAGGATGCCCTGCAGCCCTCTTCCTTTAGGATGCCCTGCAGCCGTTCAGTGACATCTCTCACTGTGGCCTCAGGGAGGCAAAACATCATACCGGTGTCAAACCTGCGGTCGCAGAAATACCTATCTGTTCCCCAAACTAATGAATCCTCTATTGCTATCACTCTTCCTCCCCTCCTGTATAGTCAAGCCGCTTGTGGTGCCAGAAGCTTGGCCCTTGAGGAACAAACTCAAGTTTCTGCAGTTGGCAGCACTTCCTGCACATATGGTCATCAAGGATGCCAGTATGGTCCATGACTTCTCACGTATGACAGGTCACACATTCATAAAAACATAAGAACTAGGAGTAGGAGTCGGCCATCTGGCCCCTCAAGCCTGCTCTGCCATTCAATAAGATCATGGCTGATCTTTTTGTGGACTCAGCTCCACTTACCCTTGTCTGAACTCACCAGCCATGTCTTAAACTTAAACGTACTTCATCTTTCTAACTATTCAAATTACTTAATCTTAAAAGATATCTCTATTACCTTAACTTAGTCTCTTATATAATTCTACTTCGGTCTACTTGTCCCTGTATTACTTAACACTGGCTCTGACATTTACTTATCCCTAGTGCTTCTCAGTTAATCCTTTCATATTACACTTTTCTAATTTACTGCTATTTGGGGTCAGTCCCTTAAGGTGATTGCTTACCAGCCAAGTCTGCATCACCCAATCTTAGTCACCCAATCAGCTGCTTCCTCTTGCCCCACTTCACTTTCTGAATCCTGATGTCACCTCAGGAGCTCTGTCTCTGGATTTAGTGAAGGTTTGCTCTGCTGCTCCTTTTAAAGTGTCCCCGCCTCCCTGATCAGCTGTTCCCCACCAGGTTCACTCTCTCTCCAGCCTCCAGTGCTCAGGCTTTTCCAATGATGTTACTCTTTCTTTTATTTTTAATTTTTACTCCATTCTTAAAGTTACAAAGTCAATAGAAATATAGAAATTAGAAACAGGAGTAGGCCATTCGGCCCTTCGAGCCTGCTCTGCCATTCATTTTGATCATGGCTGATCATTGAATTCAATATCCTGATCCCCCCTTCCCTCCAAATCCCTTGATTCCTTTAGCCCCAAGAGCTATATCTAATTTCTTCTTGAAACCAGATAACGTTTTGGCCTCAACTGTATGCTGTGGTAGTGAATTCCACACATTCACCACCCTCTGGGTGAAGAAATTTCTCTAGTTCAGTTTACCCCTTATCTTCAAACAATGACCCAAGTTCTGGACTCCCCCATCATTAGGAATATTCTTTCTGAATTTACCCAATCTAACCTTGTTAGAATTTCATAAGTTTCTATGAGACCCCCTCTCACTCTCCTAAACTCCAGTGAATATAATCCTAATCGATTTAGTCTCTCCTTATATGACAGACCTGCCAGCCCAGCAATCAGCCTGGTAAACCTTCGCTGTACTCCCTCTATAGCAAGGATATCCTTCCTCAGATAAGAACACCAAAACTGCACACAATACTCCAAGTGTGGCCTCACCAACACCCTAGACAATTACAGCAAAACATCCCTATCCCTATATTCAAATCCTCTCTCCAGGAAGGCCAACATACCATTTGCATTCTCTACTGCCTGCTGTACCGGTGCATGTACTTTCAACGGCTGATGCATAAGGACACCAAGGTCTCGTTGCGTATCCACCTCTCTCAATTTACACCCATTCAAGTAATTATCTGTCATCCTAGTATTGCTACCAAAGCTGCAAACTCCAAAGTGTTAGACGGAGCCGTCTGGACTTTTGTGTCTTGAATTTGGCTCGGATAAACATGAGATGTTTCAATTCAGGTATGATTCAAGTGACCCACTAGGGAACTTTCATCCAACAAAGTTTATTTAAGAATATAAAAACAGAAAATGCTGGAAAATCTCAGCAGACCTGGCAGCATCTGTAAGGAGAGGAAAGAGCTGACGTGTCGAGTCCAGATGACCCCTCGACACATCAGCCCTTTTCTCTCCTTAAAGATGCTGCCAGACCCGCAGAGATTTTCCAGCGTTTTTCCTTTTGGTTTCAGATTCCAGCATCCGCAGTAATTTGCTTTTATCCATTATTTAAGAATATAATTAACATGCTTGGTAAGAAAATTAGCAAGAACTTTTATCAGTTACAAACAAGAAACAAACAATCATGATAATATATAACTCTCAATGAATATATATAAGCTATCCCAATCAAAACCAAAACCTCCCATAGACAAAAGATCCTTTTTTCAGGTTTAACACAGCACAGACTAATGCTCATGGGATACTGGGATTGAAGGTGTAAGTTGAATTCTGCAGTCAAATGTTCTTGAGACTCAGAACAGTTTGAAGACAAGACAGCTTCGCAGAACACCAGAGACTCTGGTCCAGCTCCCAACAACAGTAGGTTTTCACCCTTAAGGAAAACAAGATCTTCGTAGAATCATAGAATCCTTCAGTGCAGTAGGAGGCCATTTGGCCCATCAAGTCTGCACCAAGCACAATCCCTATCCCCATAACCCCATGCATTTACCCTAGCCAGTTCCCCAGACACTAACGAGCAATTTAGCATGACCAATCCACCTAACCTACACATCTTTGGACTGAGAGAGGAAACCAGAGCACCTGGAGGGAACCCACGCAGACACGGGGAGAATGTGCAAATTCCAGGAAGTGAACCCGGGTCTCTGGCGCAGTGAGGCAGCAGTGCTAATCACTGTCACCAGCTGTTTTCAGCTAACCAACAGAATTTTTAAAACAACAGGGCGAGGGGGAAAACACTTCTTTTTAGCTTGCTGTCCCTTCAAAAATTCAAACTCAACCCTGCAGCTCCAAACTGAAAATGAAATCCCTGTCATCTGACCTTCCCACGGTTTTCTTCTGTTTCCAACAATGGCATCACCTAAGGCTGTGAGCAAGAATTAAAAAAAAACTCTTAAAGGTACACTAACATCACTGTAAGGGACCTACATTCATTTTTGTCAATCTTTTTCTCTCTACATACCTACAGAAACTTTTACAGTCAGTTTTTATGTTCCCCACCTGCTTACTTTCATACTCTATTTTCCCTTCTTAATCCTTTGGTCCTCCTTTGTTGAATTTTAAACAGCTCCCAATCCTCAGGCCTATTGCTTTTTCTTGCCTATTTGTATGCCTTTCCTTGAATCTGATACTATCTCTAATTTCCCTTGTAAGCCATGGTGTGGCCACAATTCCATTACCACTCTTGCGCCAAACAGGAATAAAAAACTTCCGGAGTTCACCTATTCGTTCTTTAAATGCTTGCCATTGTCTGTCCACTGTCTTTCCTTTTAGTAATGTTTCCCAGTCCATCATGGCCAATTCATGTGATATTCCTTTAACACATGCATCTCTGATTTCCTGCCTAATGCATTTCCCAACCATCATAGTTACCTTTATTGAGATTCACGACCCTGGTCTCAGAATAAACTACATCACTATCCATCTTGACAAAGAAGTCTATCATATTATCACTCGTCCCCAAGGGTTCTCTCACAACTAGGTTGCCGACTAATCCTTCCTCATTGCTCAACAACCAGTCCAAGATAGCCTGTTCCCTTGTTGGTTCCTCAAAATATTGCTCTCGAAAACTATCCCGCATGCACTCCAGAAATTCCTCCTCTATTGTACTGTGACTAATTTGACTCTCCCAATCTATATGCAGATGAAAGTCACCCATAATCACAGATATTCCTTTAACACATGCATCTCTGATTTCCTGCCTAATGCATTTCCCAACATTACCACTACAGTTTGGTGGTCTGTATACTACCCCCACCAATGTTTTCTGCCCCTTGTTGTTTCTTAACTTGACACATACAGATTCCACATCATCTAGAACATAGAACAGTCCAGCACAGAACAGGTCCTTCTGTGCTATGCTACAGATCACAACGTGAGAGACAAACAAGATCCAAGCTGACAAGATAAAGCATTGCGCCCCATCTTAGGCTAGATCCAATGCTTGATCTTAGTCAAAAGCCAGGAAGTAGCCTTTCACAGACTTTTTAAAAAAAATCTTTTACTCCATCCTTGAAGTTACAAAGCCAATGCTCATGGTGAACTGGGCAAACCCAAATCCATTCCTTGCTTGCTCCAAAAACCAAATTAGAAATCCAATTGATTCGAATTCATAGTCCCCATAAGAGAGACAAACAAGATCTAAGCTGACAAGATAAGTCATTGCACCCCATTTTGGGCTAGATCCCAATACTTGATCTTAGTCAAAAGGCCAAGAAGCGGCCAATCCCAGGCTGCCTGACTTGCTAATTGCAGGACACCATTCTTAGGCTCCCTCACTATGTTGCTGACTTCAGGACACTGTGCTCAGACTGAGCAATAAGAGGAAATCATCAGTTATTATATGAAACAGTAATTATAATTACACCTTTGATGCGCCATCAATAAGGCGAAAGGCTACCGATATGCCAATATAAGTGTAGGCTTTTATTCACAACAGAATCAGGAGCAGATCCCAACAAATAACCAACCTGGACTGAACAAGGGGGAGGAGACAGCCACCTTTATACTAGGTGCCGAGGGGAGGAACCAAACTGGAAGGGGATGTGTCCAGGTATGACAAGCACACACAACGTTGGTCCATTTAGGACAAAGGCACAACTGAGGTCCACCACAACCCTACTGTCAGTTGTAACAAAATTTGGGTGTGAAATTTAGTTCATAATTCATATGTCTTTGAATGAAAATTTTAGGTTAGATATTAAGGTGCCCAAATGTAATATCAATGAAATAAGCTTGGTTAAGAAATTGATAAACAACCTAAGGTAAAAGCAAATCCAACAAGCCTAGGTTTAATTAACTTTTGTTCATCTTACAAGGTCAGATCTGCTAGTGAGAAAAAATCTTGAATAATGAATGATCCATCTCTAAGCTTGTAATTGAGTCAGAAGGACTGGAGAAAGGGTTATTAGACTCCATAATATTTATATGGGTTACAGAATGAAAGAGTTGTGTTGAAGATAAAATAATTTGCGAATGTTTCTATTTGAGACCATCCCAGTTATAACACATTGTCATGGAGATGGGCTGCAGGGTTAGAAATTCCCTCAGTTTAATTTATCTGGTTTTTTTGTGACAGAAGTCAGTTAGAGTTCAGCATCTCACTGGGTTGAGTTCGCCAACAGGAGATGAGTATTAGATATGCCTGCACTTTAAACAGAGAAATCCTAACATTATTGTTTACTGTGCAGAATGTGGGTGGGGACTGTAACTCAGTTTGGATTTCATGAAGGAAAAATCAGCTGGAAATTTGCCCGGTTTGCAGCTTGAAAAATAAATCTACAGTCATCCTCACAGAATCTTGTGACAGTAAGTAATCAGTAGAGTTAGCTTAAAAACTGTGAGAAGACAGCTGAGAACAAGGAGCTGTTGTGAGGTATTAAATAAATGTTGGAGGATCATGATGTAATAAATAAAAATTGGAAGGTCACGTAACCAAAAAGCTAATGAAGGATCCAAATAAAATCTTGTTTTGGAGAATATGTGAAACACTGAGAAAAATTAAAGTGAATTCCGAAGCACTTTGGCATACTGTGCCTTATTGGTTGGTCCCTACAGAGGTGAATTAACCTTCAAAATGCTTGTAGAACATACAGGAATTCTTAGGAGGAATTAAAGCATGGAACCAAGTTTATAGGATAAATTGTCATAAAATATAATAAGTTAGCATTTCTTGTTTTTTTTTATAAACAAAGTTTGTTTTTGTTTAAAGACGTGGAAACTTGTAGCGCAGCTCTAACTCTCATTAGAAGATATCGAGATTTCTCTTCAAATTTTAACAGTCCCTAAAAGGATCGTCACAATCAAGAGAATTATTTGCATAAAATGGTCCCTTCAAAGCTGTTTCAAATCGAGGGAAATGTGAGAAAGAGCAAGTTATTTAACGTTTCAATCCAGATGACAGGGCAACGGAAATGCAGATATAATTTCTCAAATGCTTCATTTGCTAATTTTTTTCCAGCTGTAACCAAAATAATTATAAATAGTTTGTGAAGCAGCTGAATGCTCAGCAGACAGGTGTCCACTTGTTCAATGACAACATGCATCACATGATGTCATACTGAATTATTAAGATCAGGAAGATTTCTTCTTTGATGCTTGAGTCTGCTAGGTTCACTTACCTTTTTTAAATCAGTTTTATAACCAACAAAGATGAAGGAATTGAAATATATGCTCAAGTCAGTATAGGATGTGGCTGAGGAGAATTTAAAATGAATAGTATTACCATGATATGGCTGCTGTCATCTTCCCCTGTGGTAGAGGGCAAAGGGGAGAGAGGGACTGTCTAATAAGCTTGTGTATCCTGTTGATGATAGATACTGCAAGCACAGTGCACTGGTGATGAATACTGAGTACATTTTCAGCGTTGCACATTAAGCAAAACTCCTTTGTGCTGCATGGTGTTGGAATTCACGAGTGTTGTTGCAGCTGCAACTACTAGATGAATTGTGCATTTTCCATCATGCTCCTTACTGGAGCCTAATAGAAGGTAGAAAGAATTTGAGAGGTCAGAAAGTGAGCCAGTTATTGCAGAATATTGAACCTCTGCCCTTTTTTTGTAGTCACAGTGTTATTATGATAGTTTCAGTTCAGCTTCTCCTCTGTTGCGAACCCCAAGGGGAACTCAGCAATAGTGGTGCAGATGGAGGTTAGGGGTGACAATTTGCCTTTATTATGTTTGAGAGAGTCATTGCCTGATATTTATAAAGTGAGGTGTGCCTGCCACTTCTTCTAAGTCTAGCTATTGTCCAGGTCTTGTCATAGTTGGCGAGGATTGGAGGAATTATAAACAGAACTGTACAGAATGGAATTGTCAGCCAAAAGCTTGACTTTACTTTCCTGGCAGGGGTGAAACCACAATCAGGCAGGGGATGAGGCTAGCCTATTACACTGGGGGTGTGCTGATGCCTGCGATCGTGGTTTGCCCAGGCTAGGGTAAAGGATCAGGGTAGCCAATGAGGTTAAGCCGAGGTTTTACCTGATGCAATTTTTTAAAGCCATCTTAGCCTTTTGATTGTTAGATCAAGTCCGGGATGGGGTGCAATGCCTCAGCTTGTCAGCTTGGATGTTGTTTGATCAAGCCCAAGGTGGGATGCAAAGTCTTGTCTTGTCAGCTTGGATCTTATTTGTCCCTCATGTGGGGACCATTATTGGACTTGATTTGAATTGGCTTTTTTGATTAGCAATAAAGTACCAAAACGTACCAAAAAAACTAGCTTGATTTATAATGCAGTGAAAGTCACTGATGAAGCAGCTGATGCTGATATTCTGAGGGATTTACAAAATGATGTTATCAGGTTCTCGTGATTGGCAATCGGGAAACCACACCCATCTTCCTTAATGTGATGCCAATTATTGGAAAATATTCCCTCAAAACACACTTACAGAATGTTACTACAGCTCATTGAGTGCCACACTCAAGAAATGTTATCTTGATGTTCACTCATATTACGTTCTTGCATCCATGTGTGCATCAAATCTTGATAAGATCTAGAACTGGTTTGCTTTTGACAGAACCAAAATTCAAAATGAGCTATTTTGGGGAAAAAAGATGAGTGGGGTATTTATGAGCAGTTGTCACTTGATAATATTAGCGATGAATCCTTCAGTCACTTTCCATATAATTGAAGGAAACTGATAATCTCACTTTGGCTTGTATTCATGTGCTGAACACAGCCATGTTTAAATAGGGAACCATTAGCTACTGGCAGCTCCAAAGCTAGTATTTGTTTTCGTGGGATAGGAGTATTGCTGGCAAGGCCAGTATTTCAGCATTTGTCACCCTGGATTACATTGCCATCTATGTGCCCCCACATTTTGCAGGCACAACACACCTACTCTACCTTCTTTATTATGTTAATTAATTTATAATTAATAAACATTTTTACACCCAACAACCATTACTACTACTAAACCTTACATCAAATACTGTTATGTATTTATAGTATTCAGGCTTACTAAAGACAGTGATGGCCTAGTGGCATTATCACTAAATTATTAAGCCATAAACTCAGTGAACGTTCTGGGGACCAGGTTCCAATCCCGCTACAGCAGCTGGTGAAATTTGAATTCAATAAAAAATATCTGGAATTAAGAATCTACCTTTGACCATGAAACCATTGTCGATTGTTGGATAAACCCATCTGGTTCACTAATGTCCTTTAGGGAAGGCAATCTGCTGTCCTTACCTGGTCTGGCCTGCATATGACTCCAGAGCCACAGCAACATGGTTGACTCTTAACTGCCCTCCAAGGGCAACTAGGGATGGGCAATAAATGCTGGCCAACCAGCTACGCCCATATCCCATGAAAGAATTTTTAAAAAATACGGAAGGGTTGTCCCCAATTTGAACTATGCCATTTTGAAACCCTTGCATAATCCATTGTGTCAAAATAACAAAAATGGACATGGTGGATCAATATGAGAAAGTGTTCATGTAAGCCAAGGATGCATTGCTCAAGTCAGAAGTCTTGACATATTTTGAACCAAACCAATCCCTACACAGTTAACATATGACACATGACTCTATGATGTTGGGGCAGTAATATCCCACATCATGCCTTCAAGTGAAGAGAAATCTATAGCCTTTGCATCCAGAACATTGAGTAAAGCCAAAAGCAATTATGCACAAATCGAGAAAGAAGCCTTAAGAATTATCTTTGGAATGAAAAGATTCTATCAATTACTGTACATGATAAAATTCACATTATTGATGGACCATCATCCATAAACGACAATTTTTGGACCTCATTCAGGGATTCCATCACTGGCAGCGAGCAGAAAGTAGAGATGGGCATTGTTGTTGTCAGTACACATGTATAATTATCAAATCAGTCAAGCCATCCAGGAGCAGGCTGTGAGTTGGTGAGGACGTGACATGTTGGAGATGGGGACCACACCCCTCATATCATAATAATGATGCAACTATATAAGACCCTCGTCAGACCCCACGTGGAGCACTGTGCTCAGTTCTGGTCGCCTCACTATAGGAAGGATGTGGAAAAGATTGAAAGGGTGCAGAGGAGATTTACAAGGATGTTGCCTGGATTGAGTGGCATGCCTTATGAGGATAGGCTGAGGGAGCTCTGTCTTTTCTCCTTGGAGAGACGAAGGATGAGAGGAGACCTAATAGAGGTGTATAAGATGTTGAGAGGCGTAGATCGGGTGGACTCTCAGAGGCTTTTTCCCAGGGTGGAAATGTCTGCTACGAGAGGACACAGGTTTAAGGTGCTGGGGGGTAGGTACAAGGGAGATGTTAGGGGTAAGTTTTTCACACAGAGGGTAGTGGGCGAGTGGAACCGGCTGCCGTCAGTGGTGGTGGAGGCGAACTCAATAGGGTCTTTTAAGAGACTCCTGGATGAGTACATGGAGCTTAATAGGATGGAGGGTTATAGGTAGGTCTAGAAGGTAGGGATGTGTTCGGCACAACTTGTGGGCCGAAGGGCCTGTTTGTGCTGTAGTTTTTCTATGTTTCTTCTATGTTTCTATGTTTCTTCTAACTAATCTGATTCCTCTAAAACTCTTATTTATGGACCTCTATCACAAGCTGTGTGCTTGGTATGTTTAAAAGTTTATTTATTAGTGTCACAAGTAGGCTTACATTAACACTGCAATGAAGTTAATGTGAAAATCCCTAGTCGCCACACTCCGGCGCCTGTTCGGGTACACTGAGGGAGAATTTAGCATAGCCAATGCACCTAGCCAGCACGTCTTTCAGACTATGGGAGGAAACCGGAGAACTCGGAAGAAACCCATGCAGACACAGGGAGAACGTGCAGACTCCACATAGACAGTGACTCAAGCTGGGAATCGAACTCAGGTCCCTGGCACTGTGAGGCAGCAGTGCTAACCACTGTGCCACACATGATTGGTTTGTTTCAGCTTTCACTGAGCCAGGGATGGAAACAACACCAAAATAAATTGACAGTTTGTAATCAGTAAATAAACCATAAACTCAACAAATCCATTGCTATCATTGCTGTGGAAAAGGATTAACTCTGAAGAAATTATCCTGTCTTATGTCACTCCAGCTCCACTGAAGTACTTTAGCTTTCTGCAGACCTATGAATAATAATTATAAGGACTCCCATGGTGAGAAAAAAACAATCAATTATGAAATATTTATTTTGTATAAGTGTAAACTGTTATTAATACTTACCCCACCTCTAAATGTTGCTTTAATAAAGTTAAAAATATGATTCTATTTTTCTGCAGAAATTTTAGTTTTATTTGTCTATCTCGGTTTTTTGTGAAGTCAGTCAACATGTTCAGTCAGCTGATGTTTAATGGTTGGTGTGACATTGTGTATGCAATGAATTGACTTGACTTCTATCTGTAGAATAAACCCAACAGAAAACTAGATAAAATAAATGTTAACGATCAACACTACATTTCTACTTCAGAAGACATGAGGCGAAATAAATTAGGCTTGAAAGCTATCTGTACTATGGCCATGATTTTGTGCCTGTGTTTGCCATGAGGGCAAACAGCTGTGTGGGTGCAAACTATTGCGAGACTCGGAAACGACAACCTTGCCAGCAGTGCCATTGAGCAGTGGCAGGGGGCAGTGCCAGGGAGTGCTCTGGGATGCTCCATTAGGGGAGGGGTTCCCCTTATCAGTTGGGGGTTTGCCCTTTTGCATGTCGATGGCAGTGTGTAGGCCTTGGTAAGATGCTGAGTCAGTGCAGGCTGAATTGGCCAAATGGCTTTCTTCTGCACTGTAAGGATTCTTGCAATGAATGGAACTGAGTGCATTCACCTTAATTTTCTCTTATTAATGGGAACGTTTATGCTTTCTGTCCGTGTTTATTGCTTTCAATCTTTTTCTAATCAGGCTTTCAAACAAATTCCTTCCAGTCAGAGCTTTCAACTAGTAAATTATTTCTGCCACCACGTTCCTCATTATTAAGCATTCCAGCATTGCAGAGAGCAATAGGTATTGCGGGTTACAAAATGGATGAGGTGAGAAACCTCCTCCTTCCAATAGCCTAATGTGTTAAATTGTTCTCAATTATGGGATATTGGCTGTTAGAGTATCTTTAAATTGCTAATGTTATCTACATGGTAATTATTCTCTGGAATTCACTGGTTAGCACTGCTGCCTCACAGTGGCAGGGACCAGTGCCCAGTTCCAGCCTTGGGTGACTGTCTGTGTTTGTGTCTGCATGGAGTTTGCATGTTCTCCCCATGTCTGCATGGGTTTCCTGGTATCCTCCCATAGTCCAAAGATATGCAGGTTAGGTTGATTGGCTGTGCTCAATTGCCCCTTACTGCCAGAGGGATTAGCAGAGTAAATACGTGGGGTTACGGGGATAGGGCTTGGGTGGGATTGTTGCCTGTGCAGGTTTAATGAGCTGAATGGCCTCCTTCCATACTGTAAGGATTCAATTACTGTCTTTTTGTAAACATGGCCAATTTGCAATTGACTCATTTATCACATTCGCGATGGTCATGAATAGAAAGCTCTCTTTGCTTTTTATAAAAGCACTATCAACCTGCCACTTTGGTAAAATTGGATGTAAATTCTGAGCATGTACGGTGTTAAATGTATGGGGCATATAAGGGGAGAAATTGAATGAAAAACCTACAGAAACTCTGACAGAAAAAATACTTCGAAAAGAAAACAAATATCAGCTATGAAAACACAATCGGAAATACACTCTTAATATTAGATGCAGGGAAAGTGTTATGATGATGAAAGTGGAAAAGTAATAAAGGTCATTATCAGAAGAGAATATTATCAAGGAAAGATATTTTCACTCGGGCTGAATGTCAAACAAAATAACAAAAAAAACCTGAAAAGCCAGAGAAAGGAAAACAAGGAGAAGAAAATTCTGTGGAAAACAAAAGCTCCGGGAAATTCTGTTACATAGAAACACAGAAAATAAAAGCAGGAGTAGGCCACTCGGCCCTTTGAGTCTGCTCTGCCATTCATTTTGACCATGGCTGATCATCAAATTCAATACCCTGATCCCATCTTTCCCCCATATCCCTTGCTCCCCTTAGCCCCAAGAATGAGATCTAATTTATTCTTGTTGATGATGGAAACATAAAGTTGAGTAATATAATAGAAGCAGAATATTCCTCACTGTACAAAAAGTGCAGTTTTTCAGAGTTTGGGACACAAAGGAAGCAAATCAAAATTAAGCGAAGTTTCAGAAAATATCAAAACGAAAAGTATTTTTATTGAGAAATGAAAGAAAATACAGAACAGAAGCTTTTAATGTCAACATGAGGCAGAACCTCATAACTGCAGTTAAAGTTTATTTGTATGCATAATTGGTATTTGTCGACCAATCACTACATGTGAACTTCTTCGATCATTTGCACTGCACCCTAGTTATGACGAGTGAAATGCCACCTGTCTCATGAATATACTTCCATCCCCTTGCATAAAGCAAGGCAAAGCATCTTTCTTAAATAACGTTACACTGAAAATGCTTAGTGCAGCAATAACTGACATTATTGGTGTTTCATAACATTTTTTAAAAATCTCCTTAGTGACAGCTGCACTGCATTTTCTTCATGGCTTCAAACTAAGGAGAGACATGAAGAAGAAAGAAATCCTCCAACACAAGTTTTTCCACTTTTTTTGCTTGTTTAAGTTAGATCTTACATTCCAGCATAAGCTACAAAGATTCTCAGGATTTTTAGTGCATTGCTCATTCACTGTCATGGCCACAATTAAAAGTTATCCACGAGATGGGCAATAGATTAGGGTGCATTTTCTAAATATCAATGTTTTCCTCATTACCATTGCTTTGAGAGGTTTGTATTGGGCCCAGCCCATCAGTGTCTTTCTGCACTGTTAACAGAAACCAGCTTCTGCGCAGATTTCCTTTCTGTTTGTAATATTGAACTGTATCTCTAATGTGCAATTTCAAAGACTAAAGAGAACAAAGACAATTACAGCACAGGAACAGGCCCTTCGGCCCCTCCACGCCTGCACTGACCATTCTGTCTGACTGAACTAAAACCCCCTACCCTTCCAGGGACCATATCCCTCTATTCCCATCCTATTCATGTATTTGTCAAGACGCCCCTTAAAAGTCACTATTGTATCTGCTTCCACTACCTCTCCCGGCAGCGAGTTCCAGGCACCCACCACCCTCTGTGTAAAAAAACTTGCCTCGTACATCTACTTTAAACCTTGTCCCTCGCACCTTAAACCTATGGCCCCTAGTAATTGACTCTTCCACCCTGGGAGTTGTCCAAATTTCCAAACCAGCTGATGGTTAACTGTTTAAGCTCACACAATTTTATAGAAATGAGTGGATTAGAAGTTTAGTTCATGTTATTAATAGGCAGCTTCAGGTTTAGTTGTGGAGGATCCAAGCAGTGTTGACCCAGTCAAAATTGGACATCTGAATATACAGATCGGATAAACAATCTTTTGTCTCCTGTTCGGAATTCAGGGGCAATACTCAATACAAATTGTGATGACTCTTACTGATGCTTTGCAGAAGTTAAATAGTATATTTTCACCAGAACATCTGCTGTTCTGACCTGAAGATTTTTTCTTACAACATAGTTTGACTCACAGGTAAGTTAAGAATGGGCTAGCTATCTATATAAATTGTTTTCCCCTTTACAATTGGTATTCTTGTCAATCTGTCCTGATAAGTGTAAGATGAAATGCTTTGACAGCAAGTAACTTTTTTCAGCAATCTCTCTCTGACCTGCTCTGCTCTGAGGAGAACAATCCCAGTTTCTCATGTCAATCACATAACTGAAGTCCCACATCTGTGCTATTCTTATAGTAAATTTCCCCTGCATTCATCCCAAAATCATTTCTGAAGTGTGGTGCCCAGTAATACACAACTCGGAGCCACTTCAAAGACATGTGCACATACACCCGCAGGTCTCACAGTTCCCGCATCTCTATTAAATTTGTGCCATATTGTCCTTTCAAAGTACATCTTCTTAACTTGTCTCAACATCAAATTTCATGAGTCATGTATTTGCCTGTTTTATCAATTTATATGTTCTGAAGTCCGTGACTAGCTTCTTCACTGTTTAATCCATTTCCAATTTTTTTAAAATCGTTACAACATTTGAAATTATTTCCTGCAGTTCCAACTCCAGGTCATTAATATATATTGAAAGAGCAGCCTTCCTAATACCAAACATTCAATACTTCTGTCCACACTAAGACGCAACCGATCATCACTAATACCTGCTTTCTGTTCCCTAACTTAGTCTGTATCCATGCTGTCACTGCCCTTTAAACCTATAGGTTTCAGTTTTGCTCAGGAGCCTATTATGTGTTACTTTACCAAATGCCTTTTGAAAGTCCATATGCCCAATATCATCCACAGCAGCTTTACCAACCTTTTCCTTCATCAAATAACTCAATCAAGGTAATCAGACATGATTTGCATTTAACAATCTGTACTGGCTTTCATTCATTAAGCCATATTTTTCTATGTGTCTATTAATCTTGTCTCAGCTTATTGTCTCTAAAACTTTCTCCAGCCACATTGAACTGACTGGCCTGCAGTTATTGAGTATAACTCATTCCCTTTTATTGTAGAGGGTTCATATTTGCATTCCACCAAGTCTCTGGCACTTTGCTCATATCTAAGGAGGGTGGAGAAATTAAAAAGTGTTTTGCAAAAGTAAAAATGCATTTTGCTTCTCCAACATGTCCCTATTATTTTCAACAGCAGCTAACATGCCAAATTATTTGTATCTTTAGTTATTCATGCAAATTTAATGTCCTAACGGGGAAAATTTGACCTTCAGAACTATGCAAAGAATATTTACTTTGCTCAATGAGGGTTGTGGGAATTGTGGTCAGTACAGACTTGATGGGCCAAATGGTCTCCTGCTGTACTGTAGGAATTT